>NC_090647.1:96973593-97195473 GCF_040937935.1 Hyperolius riggenbachi
AAGAGCACAGAAAACGCATGTATAAAAACGCATGCGTTGGTACGCGTTAGTGATGCGTTTGTATGCGTTTTTCTATGCGTTTTTTTCTCCAGAGAAAACCAAGCGTTTTTGATTAAAGGGGAAGTAGTTTGTGAAGTTTTTTTTTTTGCATTGTAGGTGGTGATGTCATTTCCTGGGTGTGGGTTGTGAAGGTGTTGTCAAGGGGAAAGGAGTTTGCTGGTGTGTGGTGAGCGAGGAAATGTATTTTTTAGCAGGTTTAGCTTTGATTATTATCATTGCGATTGTTACCAGGAAACAAGCAAAGCACAGGAGGTACTGGGTACACCCTTTATTGATGGAGAGGAGAGAGAAGGGCCAATTTTGGACATTGTACAATGATTTGCGCAAGCACCCAGATACATTTTTTAGTTATGCCCGCATGTCTATTGTGAGGTAAGATTGTTATCATTTCTATTTCTTTCTGTATGTCGGCTGCAATTGTATGTAACACAAAATAAGCAATTTTGCTATGTTTGTAGTTTTGATGAACTTTTGCAAGAGCTATCTCCTGAGCTTCAACGTGAGGATACCCATTTCCGGCGAGCAGTTCCTCCATGTGAACGACTTTTGGTGACTTTAAGGTAAATAACCCAAGTTATTCCTTCCTTGCATCCTCCTTGTGTATGAGACATTACTACTCACCTACTTCACTATGTTTGTGTATTGCTTTCTCATCATTTCGTCAAGTTTCTTTTATACCCTCTCATGGTGTGTTCATGAAATGTTTCCTTCTTTATCATATAATGTATGAAGGCCCCTCCCCCGCCTCCTCCCCACAAACACAAAAAATGTGATAGTATAAAAATTTGTATCCTCTTCCCCCTCTTATTATTCCACTTGCATGTCTGGGGTCAGTATTCATGCTGTAAATGGAAATGATTTATCAAGGCAGATATACAATCAATTTTACTTACCTGTACATTCCTCCAGGGTCACTATTCCAGCATGTCCCTTTTCACAGCTGTGCAATCATCCCTTGTACGCTAGTTCCTCCCCTTCACCATGTATGTTATGCTGCTGACTTGCAGGTAGGGCTGTACTGCATCTGCACAATAGGCGGTGTCAATCACAGGCACGTGTTCCACAGTGTACTGTTCAGTCATTGTGAGGCGCACTTGAGGCTGAATAACATCGGCACTACATGGGCAGTACAGGTTTGTGTGCAACGGATGTTGTAGTACCTGTGTCCTTGATATTGCGGCTTCTGGAAACTTTGGGTCATTTTCAAATTTGTACATAAACATAAGTCCAGTAATTCCTCCTAGCATTTGGTAATGCTACTGCAATCCTGCACATCCTTGTATTAATGTGGTTTGCACCAGCCACCATTTGTAAACATTTATAGTAATAATCACTATTAAAGGGAACCATAGAGGAATGGTCATTATAAATAGAAAAAGCTTTTATACATACCTGGGGTTTCTTCCAGCCCCATAAGCATGGATCGCTCCCACGCCACCATATTCCGCTTCCTCTATCGCCGGTACCGGGTCCCGTCACTACCGGCAGATGCGGCCAATTGTCGGCATCACAGGGGCTACCTCCATACTCATACGGCTGTCCAGTATGCGGTATCACCAGTACGTATTTGGAAGGAGGCCCCTGTGATGCGGACAATTCTCCGCGTGTGCTGGGCGACCGGCGGTAATGACGGCACACGGTGCAGACGGATCCAGGCAGCGGTGGTCGCCAGCATGGGAGCTATCTGTGCATACGAGGCTGGAGGAATGGCCAGGTATGTATAAAAGCTTTCCACCAACGTCTCTGGTTCCCTGTAAGGGGCCCATACACCTAAGGATTTTGCTGCTGTTGTACAGTAGTTGGACAATACTGCACCCTGTATTTGTGAAACTTCCTTAGCAGTAAAAGTATGTGATGACACAGGTGTGGATGCTGCAGCGGAGAAGCAAACAGCATACACAGTGTGACTTGCGTGTGCCGGAGCAAGTAATGTATGCAGGGTGGAGGAGGGAACAGCAGCAATGCAACTGAGTGTGATCTGTTTCATGCTGAAAGTGAAACACAATCAGTTTACATGTAATGAATGTATAAGATCCCTTTCTGATCAAATTCGCTCAGAGAGGCATGTATGTTGTGTCTCTTGATATGCTGGCAAATTGAGTATTGTGTGTGTACCTTTAGCTTCCCTTTATTCAGTATCGTCTCATGTGGTATCCCTATACCTCACCCTCTCCATTCAATGTATGTATTTACTTACCTTTTCCCTAGATTTCTGGCCTCTGGACAATCGTATAGTGCCTTACATCTGGAATTTAGACTCGGTAAAAGTACTATCCAGTCCATCGTTCTAAGTACGTGCAAAGTTATTTGGCTGAAGCTACAACCCAACTTTATGAGATTCCCGATAAAAAGAAATGGATGGAGGTGGCTGATTTGTATTGGAGAAGATGCAATTTCCCTCATTGTGTTGGTGCAATAGACGGAAAACATGTCCGAATGGTATGTCCACCTTGCAGCGGGAGTAATTTCTACAATTACAAGAAATTTTTCTCTATTGTTTTACTTGCTATCGTTGATGCAGACTATAAATTCTTGTACATTGATGTTGGGTCATACGGCAGCAGTTGCGATTCTGCAATTTATAACCGTTCTAAATTTGGAAGATTGGTGCAAACTGGACGTTTAGACTTGCCTGACCCAAAACCATTGCCAGGAATGAGTGCTCCAAGTTACCCATTTTTTTTTGTTGGGGATGAAGCCTTTGGCCTATCTACGTACATAATGCGGCCATATTCAAGTCGAGCTATGAATGGAAAGAAAGCAACATTCAACACTCGCCTAAGCAGAGCACGCAGAATGGTTGAATGTACTTTTGGAATTCTAGCAGCGAAATGGCGTATTTTCCAAACATCATTGCACATGGCGCCAAAAAATGCTGTGTGTGTAATAAAAGCAGCGTGCATCTTGCACAACTATGTCAGAGAGAAGGAGGGTGTGAATCTAGATGACTCGGACACCCCAATAAATTTGTCAGCACATCGTGCTGCTCCAAGACCAAACAATGATGCGATACAAATGCGAGATAGCCTTGCAGATTATCTTTTTTCGGTCATAATAAATCTATGGAGAGATTGGTATAAGTCATGAAAATTTGCCTTGCTGAGCATGCTTTATTTGAGTGCAAGTAATTAAATACTTATTGGCACTATTACTAAATTACTATACCTGGCCCTTCATGTCTTCTCTGTGAATTGTTTTGTTATGTGATAGGATTTTACAGATATTGATGTTTACGTAATCTGTGTCACTGGGGAGTTGTATTTTAAGGTGTTTATCTTGAGATTGTGTCTCGGTTTCATTTTTGTCACTAAAAATACTCCGTATCAGAAAACTTGGTCTGTTTTTTTTAACATAGATTTTTTTTTTTTACTTTTATTGTACTTTATACCAAAAAATATGCCTGTATGACTCAGTTAAAATAGACGTTAGAAGACCATTGTTTTGTTTCCACCTATAAATCATATACCTACGTTTTGTGTTCAGTAAACCCACCTCACTGCAGATACCAAACTTCTGTGTGCAGCGAACATCCCTCAGAGCATTTAATTGTTGTATGTGATTGATGGCCTATAAGGTAATAATTTTAACTACCGAAATATATGTTGCACACTTACCATTTTTCCATGTTACCTCTACTGAGGTAATTACATTCCTCCCTTACGTTATTGTATGCAGTCCACCACACACACTGCCAAATCCTTCATGTCTACTTCTAAAATACTGTACATCAGGTAGTACATACTTACCTTTTTACACCCAAGACACAAAATGAGTGTAAGGTACTGTTACCCAAACACATATGTACAATAGTTTGTGGCCTATTTTTGTTCACTGTAGTGAACATTGGTAAGCAGTGCATTCTTATCTCTAACATAATGTTGTATTAAAAAATACAATCAAAATAGTTCAACCGAACTTTTATTGTCATGCAAAAGTACGTCCTAAACAACAGGACAGAATATTTGTAAAACCAAAAAATGGTGTACTTTATAAAAGTTACAACAATTGTCTTTCTAGACAGAACTTGTTCCAAAAACAAAACTTCAAGATAGTTTTTCGGAATTGTCCAAAAACATAACATACAATTGAAACAGTTGGGTGTTGCAAACAGTATCACAGCTACTTACTTAATACAGTATTTCTTTAATAATTTGTACCGACCTAAATTGGTGTTGACTTTAAATGCATATTTGCATGCAAATGTAAATAGCCTTTGCTGGTAAAGTAGTTGTAACGGTAGTAACAGGGCCGGCCCGCCCATGAGGCGGGGTGAAACTTTTGCCTCAGGCGGCACTTCTGGGGGGGCAGCACCTGCCCGTCCGTGGGTGTGGGGGGCCGCCCGAGCTTGAGGGGATAGCGGGCAGGAAGGGGGTATTGGGCCTAGCGGCGGGGAGGGGGGTCGGACCCCCCCCCTCCCTCGCCTGGGTCCCCCGTCCTCCGCTCCCCTCCAGCTTTAAAAAGTTCCGTGCTGGCTGCAGCTATGTGTAAAAGAGGCAACAGGCGGGATCACTCACCTCTTCCTCATTCCAACGTGTGCTCCACTGACGTCACTTCCTGCGCCGCAGAAGGAAGTGACGTCAGTGGAGCGCAGGCTGGCCTGGAACGAGGAAGAGGTGACTGATCCCCGCCCGTTGACTCTTACACATAGCTGCAGCCAGCCCAATATCCCCTTCCTGCCCGCTATCCCCTCCAGCTCGGGTGGCCCCCCCACCCCCACGGGGGGGGGGGCCGGGGGCGGCGATTTAGTTGAAGATTGCCACAGGCGGCAAAAAGTCTAGGGCCGGGCCTGGGTAGTAATGAACCATATAACTGACTGTCTGCTTGACGTGTCAATAATCAACCATTGTAACGTTGTGTACACACATCAGATATAATTTTTGGGAAATTGAAATATCGTAGGACAATTGCATCCCCTTCCATGTACTATGAGAGCACATACTGTACATAGTGTATTGTATGGAGCTGAGAAACTCATTTTAGAAAAAAATTTCACAGGATGCTGTTCACAAAAAATGCTGTACACAATGAACACATCTGTATCTCCTTAAGAAGTACTCCTGCTAAAGATCAGTTCGTTCAGAAGGCATGCTTAGTGTATGATCTCTGCCCATCTCATAGACACATTGTTTAATGAACAATCATCTGAAGTTCACATCCAGCAGGATGGATCTTCAAATCTGCAGGTGAATGTTTATGAAAGAAGGTGTGTATGAGGATTGGCAGATATCTTAGACTACAATCGCATGTATCAGGAAAAAATCATTTGCAGGAACAGACTTTGCGAAGATAGTGAAGTGTTGTATATGTACAACGTCTTTATGTGCATCATCTGACAGCGATTTTTATCGGATGAATACTTCAGCTCCTTACAATACAATATGTAGGTATGTGCTCTCGTACTACATGGGACAGTGTAACATTGCACTGTGATTTTTCATTTTCAAAAATGTATTATCTGATGTGTGTAACCACCTGAACGTAGGCACCTACATATTGAGCAGATAGTGGGGTGCTGGTGTATTTGAGACATTAATAAGTGCTTAAAAATAAATCTTACCACAACCACTGAACAAACAAAACCAAATATCATTCAGTATTGTAATGATTTGTAATCATGTGCGAAAGTAAAGAAAATAAAGTGCTTTTCTATTTTTCTAAATGTTCAAACAACAATAAAACACTAAATTATTAGCTAAACATTAGCAATTACTTCGGCTGAGGGTCCATGAAACAGTACTGGGTATTACAGTACTATTTGTGCATGCATGTTGCTACATGTTGCCTTTTGCACAGAGTACTATGTGTAGCATGAGTACCACATGTTTGTGTGTAAAATTTAGAAAAGTAGTACATGTGAATGAAAATTTATGCTAAACGATTAATTTGTGTGTAGTAGGCCAATTCAGCCTTCCATTCACCACCACGTGCAAGGGTCTCAGGTCTCTAATTAACCCCCCCCCCCCACTGTGTATTTGCTGAAGTGGAAGCCATCACTGACTTAGAGAGCCTCATCTTTTTTGCGGTACTCAAAGTGCCCTGTGTCCATCAGTGCAGAGGTCAACGTCCCGATGTCATGTGAAGTCACGTTTCAAATAATGACGGGAGCGGTACCTTTGTACAGACTTTACACACACATTCAAGGTGCCAGTACTGGGAGAATACAGAGAACTGCGCTTTGATGGCTTCGACTTTAGCAATTCCATACATGGGGAAGAGGTAGAGAGAGAGCAGGCAAGTATCAATGTGTGTACTCAATCTTTACTTTTCTCTTAAAGAGACTCTGTAACATCAAAAAACTCCCCTGGGGGGTACTCACCTCGGGTGGGGGAAGCCTCCGGATCCGAATGAGGCTTCCCACGCCGTCCTCTGTCCCACGGGGGTCTCGCTGCAGCCCTCCGAACAGCCGGCGACAGACCCGACTGCAGATTCAATATTTACCTTTGCTGGCTCCAGCGGGGGCGCTGTGGCTGCTTTCGGCACGGAAATAGATGGAAATACCCGATCTCCGTCGGGTCCGCTCTACTGCGCAGGTGCCGCAGACCCGACGGCGATCAAGTATTTCCGCCTATTTCAGAGCCGACAGCCGTCAGAGCGCCTGCGCAGGAGCCGGGAAGGTAAATATTGACGTCACCGATGCACGGAGGGCTGCAGCGAGACCCCTGAGGGACGGAGGACGGCATGGGAAGCCTGATTAGGATCCGGAGGCTTCCCCCACCCGAGGTGAGTACCCCCCAGGGGACGTTTTGTCGTTACAGTTCTTCTTTAATACAGGAAGCTTTGAAAGCAACACACAATGTAATGTTAAACACTTGTATACATTCTTAATAAAAACAAGAAACAGTTTTTACAAAACATAACGTAGTTATCAAGTACACCATCCTAATGTCTAAATGTCGGTCAAATATAAGGACTCAGTGAGAGACGATGCAATGTTACTGAGTGTGCTTTGTCCCTGACCACCCATTTCAACAGCTTCTTTGGAAATTGTTTGTCCCCAATTTTGTGCAACTTCTCCACCACCAACTGGTAGCATGTACTGAGTAGAATAGTTATGCTGTGTGGGTCGCATATATGGAGCATTTTGACACTCATTGGGTGGGCGAAATTCCTGTTGAGTATGTGCCTGCCCTGTGTAACTCAAATGTGAATTATAGGGAGAGGTAGGCCTCATTGTACTATCACCTTGTACTGCTGTAGTTGTCATACAATGTTGAGTATACCTATAATTTCCATAATCTATGGCTACAGGTTGATTATGCACTGGAGGTGGGGTTCTAACCGAAGCCTGGGTGGATGTATGGCTTTGATCCTGTTGAGTTTCTACAGAAACACAACTTTGTATGGCATCTGTGAGAGCATGACGCAATCTGAACATGTTTTGTTGAGGAACAGCCTCAATCATCGGTATCAGGCTCATTGCTAGTGTGTATGCTGCATTTTTCTCCCTTTCCATAGCACTCATCACAGTTTTTAAGGAAGTGAACAGTTGTTCATTATCGTTTTTTTTGGTCTTTTTCATCAAATGTACACTTGAGCTACTTTTACTTGCAGCAGGTGCTGCATTGGTAGCAGAGGAATGAGCGTCCACACTCACTGGTTGTGTTTGAGAATCAGAAGGGCTTTGGGATAACACAGAAGCATCGGCTGGGTCTATATTAGAATTGTCTTCATCCGAATCAAGATCCACACAAATGTTGTCTTCAGTCCTGGAATTAAAATAGTAAAATAATTATTTAATGCTGCAAGGTCTGGAACACATCTGCTTCAAAGTTTGCAACTGAACAATATTGCCCAACTTGTTATTACGTATCATCATGTGTTCCACTGATTGAATTTTTTAAAACAATTTTATTAATGTACATCTCAGGATTTGCAGTGGTTTTGATCATACAGGGCTAAATTTACAACAAGGCCAGATAGGCCATGCCCTACAGCGACACAGCATGAAGGACTGGTGGGAAGCAGATGTCACTAACAAGAAAGGGAATGGTCAGCTACCTACTTATTTAGGAGGGAGGTGATCATTTATTTAAGGGAACCATAGGCCCCAGTAAGAAGATTTTAAACATACCTGGGTCTACCTCCATCCCCATACGCACGGATCGCTACCACGCCGCCTTCCTCTGCTGCATGGATCCGTCGGTACCGGGTCCCGTTATGGCCGCCACTTGACCAGTCGTCCAGCGGACGTGGCCAATTCTCCGCCTCACAGGGGGCTCCCTCCATACAAGTACGCATGTGGCTGCCTATTGCGCAACCGCATGTTTAGGGGTATAGAGGGAGCCCCTGTGCGGCGGAGAATTGGCCGCGTCCGTCGGAAGTGACGAGACCCGGTACCGACGATAGAGGAAGCGGAATATGGTGGCGTGGGAGCGATCCATGCTTATGGGGCTGGAAGAAGCCCTATACTGCATGGATGCGTGCCATGCCCTTTTTCATAAAGATGAAGCGGAGGAGAGAATGCAGCAACCGGGAGACTTAAACCGGCTAAATCACTGGGTTTCTTGGGGGAGGGGTTAAGAGGGAGGGGGGCAGAGGCCACCTTCACATACATATATGGCAAAGTTCGTAAAGCAACGTTATACTTACGGTCGTAATTCCACACAGTTTCGCAGAAATTCTAGGTTCTTTTTGAATTTGTATGGATTCCGCCGTGATGCACCGGACCCACTTCTGGACTCCTCCACCTCAATCTTTAGATCTTTAATGTATGCGTCTTTTACAGACCTCCAACGTGTTTTCACTTCCAGCACTACGAGGGGGAAAAAATGAAATTTTGATCAATACAACTACAATCGCTAACAATAATTAATTCACATAGAAACATTTGTTTGCATACTAGCAAGCATGGTCATTCGGACGTTAATGGCGATGCTGGTGGTATTATACTACATCTCCGCTTCGATACATCATACACTCCTCTATTTTTCAGGTTAGGGAGATGATCACCAAAAGACCTATATGCAAAACTGCAGCCCCCCAGCCACACTGTTTCCCCACATAGGTTTGTGTAATGTATCTCCTGATCCAGCGTGACTCGGCAGCAGCAATTTGGAACACAGGTATGTGGGATGGTGGGGTGGTCACTACCTAGCATGAAAATTTGGAGAGTGTATGCTGTGAGGAAGAGGAGAGATTTACTATTGTACCACCAGTAGCATAAGTACATAGGAACTGTGGACACACAGTCTCCTACTGCGCATGTTGGGTAGCGCAAATTAACAGGCAGCATAATCAAACACAACACTGGAAAAGGTAATGTACTCAGTGGGGGACACAGACAACAGTGGGCCCCTGTGCAAAATTGCAATTGTGGGCCCCGTCCAAAAAATGGGTGTGGCTATAACCTGCGGCGCACACAGTGCGACGAGGCAAAAAAAGAGGTGTGGATGGAACATGCGATGCAAAAACATGGGCGTGCGAATGACCGAATGAGGGCAGAGCTAACTGTAATTTAATGCAAACCCGGGGTGAGGGTTTATTTCTTTTTAAACAACACTAGTTGCCTGGTGGCCCTGCTGATCTATTTGGCTGCAGTAATAAACTGAATTACACCAGCAACAAGCATGCAGCTAATCTTCTCTGTTCTGACAATATTGTCAGAAACCCCTGACCTGCTGCATGCTTGTTCAGGGTCTATGTTTGAAAGAATAAGAGGCAGAGGACCAGCACGGCAGCCAGGCAACTGGTATTGCTTAAAAGGAGAGAAATATGGCAGCCTCAAGATTATTCTCACCTCAGGTTCCCTTGAAAAGTGCAACGCAAAGACAGTCGGCCCAAGTTTTGGTCACCCTTTCCCCAGAAAATTCACATAATTGTGCAGGTTTTCTCAAGAAAAAACGTGCAATCAAGTCGACAGATATGCCCATAAAAAACATGCAATCATGTCGGCAGATATGCCTAGAAAATACGTGCAATCATGTTGCAGACCGGACCAGAACATACACCTGCTAATAGAAATAAAAACAATGAAACATTTACTCACCTGCAGCAGCAGACCTCCTGTCCCAGCCTCCATCCGGCGCGCAGCTCCCATGGGTGGTTGGGTGGATAGGTAGCCTGGTGGGTGGGTAGGTAGCCGGGTGGGTGGTTAGGTAGTCGGGTGGGTGGGTGGTAGGAAGCCTGGTGGGTGGTTAGGTAGTCGGGTGGGTAGGTAGGTAGTAAGCATGGTGGGTGGGTAGGTAGCCGGGTGGGTAGGTAGCTATCCAGGTGGGGGGCCAGACTCCTATCCTCCCCCCCCTTCCTCACCTCGGGGGGCCCCTCCCAGTATGCGTGGCGGGTCTCCAGATAGGCGCTAGAGGCTCAGCCGCTTGGTCTCCGATATGTCTCCAACTCTGTATACTGCTCGCTACTTCCTGGTTTAGTAGCGAGCAGTATATAGAGTTGGAGACATCGGAGAACAAACGGCCGCTGAGCCTCTAGCGCCTGCCTGGAGCCCCGGAGACTTCCTGTATTTGCAGTCTCCCGCCGCGCATACCGGGAGGGGGCCCCCTGAAGTGAGGAAGGGAGGGAGGGAGGATAGGAGTCGGGGCCCCCAGGGAAAAAAAAATAAAAATAAAATATACAAACAAAATACTTAATGGACCCCTGAAGCAACGGAACTTCAGGGCCCCTCATGCAGCGCACGGCCTGCACGGCCGTATGTCCGCCACTGAATGTACTACTAATATATTGCAATGTACAACGGAAATTGGAATACTGCTACAGATGCACTCCAGACCATTGGTATGTAAAACAATTACAAACAAAATACGGCCTCAAACTACACAGAGCATACACCAATGTTGCTGGATATTCTCTCACAATGCATATATTGATTACTCTACAAACCAATCCATTACCCATCCCCACCAATGCTGCAATCTGAAGCAACTTTTCCTATTCTCTTGTTGAGCAATCAACGCACACAAAACAGGCATGTGGCATCAGCTTCACACACAATGCACTATTTAATAAAGGACAGCAAATGACCCCACAATCAACATGTACAAACATTTCTGCATATTACCCCCACCCCACAACTTATCTGCCAGCTGTGTACCTTTAATAGCACATGGAAGCAGCTTCCCAGAAAATACAATACAAATTTCACCATGTCATAATACCAACAAAAGAAAACAAGATATACTTACTAATTACTTCTCTCTGCAAATCGGAATAGCTGTACCAATGTTCAGCATAAAAATGCTCTGCTATTTCCATCCACACTGCCCTCGCATGAATGATATCTTTATAACGGCTTTCAGCCTTATCATAAAGCTCAGGGTACATCTGTACCCTCACAATGAGGTCCTCTGTGGAGAAAGCTTTCTCCGGGACCTCCACACTGCTTTTTTTAGCAGTAGCTTTGCCGCGCCCTCCCCTCTTCTTTCTCGTCGCCATTTTGGAAAAGGAAGTGCGACTAGAGAGGAAACTCAATTGCATTCTGGGAACCGCAGCTGAATACGCGTACCAAAAACCGCAACACCATGCGTTTTTATACGGATCCATTGACTTGCATTGAGGTCCGTTTGAGTGCGTTTCTCTGCGCAACGCACAGATCTGCATGCAGGTATGCGGATTTCCATACGCATGCGTCTAGAACGCACTGATGTGAACATGTGCAATACTAAATCATTGGTATCCTTTTCTATGGCCTCGATTCATAAAGCATTACCTCATGCGGTAATGCTGAAAACAGCAGACTTTACCGACCACTTAGCAAAATGTCAATTCATAAAGGCTGTTACCGCGTGAAAAGCTGACATTACCGACCAGGGAGGTAAATTACCGACTTGGCTGCAGTTACCGACAACACATGTCAGTAAATTGTCAGCAAATGTCAATTCATAAAGCCTTCAACATGCGGTAAGCCTGGCGGTAGTTACCGACACCTCTGGTGAGGTCTTAACAAGTTACCGACTGCTCTGACAGCTCTGATTAATGCAAAGTGCAGAGATCCGAAAGTCTGTTTGATTCATCTGTGGAGAGAGCCAGAAAGCCCTCTGTGTGAATCATTTCAGCAGGCAGGGAAAGACTGTGTGACTCATCTGTCTGAGTCATCAGTGGAAAGAGCCGGCTGTGTGAGTAATTTCTGCAGGCAGGGAAAGACTGTGTGACTCATCTGTCTGAGTCATCAGTGGGAGAGCCAGAGAGAGCCGTCTGTGTGATTCATTTCTGCAGAGCAAAGAGGGAATCGGGACACTGCTTTACTCTACCGCTCAATGGGCTGCGGTAATTTACCGACCTCCAAGGGCAGCTGGGGAAATCTTTATGAATTAGCACACAGACCGGGAAAATACCGAGTGCGGTATTTTCCCGACAAGATTTTTGTTATCGCACTGCTGTTTATGAATCGAGGCCTATGCGTTTATGAACTCCGTACGCGTTCTTCCAAAACGGATACCAACGCGCCTTGGTGTGAACGGGCCCTTAGTCTTTAGGCAAATCTTAAACGTTTACTTTGTCTTGGACAATATTGAAGCCAAATGTCCCTTGTTTACAGTCCAAGGTTCAAGCTGGCCAGAGACAGCTTGGAGTTACAAGGTGAAGATTCTGATATAGAATTTCTTATAATCTTATTATCAGGAATTCTATATATGTATGCCATTATATATAGCATGTCATATATAGTAATGTAATAAGCATTATCCCATATTATTTTATATAGTTAAGTGGATAGTATATGGGGATATATCATATATCAGCTTATGCTCAATTCCAACCATTTTCCCCAAAGAAGGTTTCTACGGAACTTGCATATGTGTTCTAGTTATAATCATTAAAGAGGAACTTCAGCCTAAACAAACATACTATCATTAAGTTACATTAGTTATGTTAATTAAAATAGATAGGTAATATAATCTCTTACCCACCCTGTTTTAAAAGAACAGGCAAATGTTTGATTTCATGAGGGCAGCCATCTTTTTGGTTGAAAGGAGGTGACGGAGCATGATACACAGTTCCAACTGTCCTGTGTGCTGATCCCCCCTCCCAGTTGCTAGGCAACGTAAATAACAAAATAGGAAATCCCATCATGCTTTGCACAGCATCATGGGAAAAAAGCCAGGGCAGTTTTATTTGATGGGTGGAGCTTAGCTAAAAATTCTGCTAAAAATGATGCTTTGGTAAGAAAAACAAAGTTCTGATGCTGTGAAACTGTTAAAGAAACACCAAGCCTATTCAGTTCTGCTGAGTAGATTTTTAGTCTGGAAGTTCACTTAAACTCTGTAGCTATCCGCACTCAAGAGCCATATTTGCTGGGATAAACATTCTTGGAATATAAATGGTTGTTCTCAAACAGAGTCATAACTTATTGTTGACCAGCTGAAATTGCCCAAAGAGCTAGTCTTGACCAGTTTTATGTGTTAAGTAATTAAAAGAAAGGATCCTTTAATGAATTGTCAACATAGTGTTGAACATGGTTTTAACAGGTCAAAAGGTTATTCTTTTATTTTTTGAATAATATATCTTATACGAGTGTGCCCCCTGCTGGTGAAAAACTACACATCCAGAAATGAAAACAATGTGATACCAAGATTATCTTGATTAATTGATATTCAAATAAACTAGTTAATTTTCACCTTTGGTCACACCTTTCAGTTCTTGATTGGGTTTTAGTTAACTTGGTAGCTGAGTTATAAGTTAGTTAAAGGGGTATAAATAATGAGTGCATTGGACACTCGAGCCACACTCTCATCATTTCAAAAGAAAAGAGACTCTCTTCTGAAGGCACACACATTCTCATCCTCTGAAAGAAGGGACATACTTTCAGACAGACAGACGGAAAAGACTCTCACACCCTACCAGCCATGAGGCCACTCCCAGATCGGGTTAGCAGTGCAGGCCTGGCAAGATTCCTTACTCCATTTTATTGGTAACTATAAATTTTTAATTATATCAAAGCCAACTAAGTTAGGGGCTTGGATTTTCAATGATTCTATACCTAGTATGGAATACCCTGAACATGGACCTTCCTGGATTTGCAACTAGGAATATCCATGTTTGATTTGGGTTCATTTTTCTCTTCATTTTTTATTAATGTATGTTTTTTTCCTCAAAGCTTATAACTTGTTAGAGAGATAAAAGATTGGTTGACATATAAAGGTTTCATTTTACAGATCAGGTCATAATTGCATAATTTCATATGTTTTCCTTTGATTTAAAATCAGATAATTATTTTTTTTTAATAAAATAAGTGTTTACAGATCAGTAAACTTTAAACTTGTTTTCTATATTGAAGTTTTTAGACCAGCTAGATCTGCTTCCATATTTTTCCCTTGTTAGATTGTGCATTACAATCAAGCCTTGCAAATAAGATATTGGCCTCAATTCACTAAGATCATGCTGGAGATAATAAGGCAAGAGAAAACTTACCTCCACACGTGAGAGAGTTATCTTACCTCTTCATTCCTTAAGTTACCTCTCCTGTAGTTAATTTACCTTCTCTGTAGTTAATTTACCTCCTCTGTAGTTATTTTCACACGCAATTAATTAACAGCCTGTCTTTAACTCTGGAGTTATTTTAAGGATTGGAGAGTTAATTTAAAGACAGAAGAGTTAACTTTAGGCTTGCCTGAGGTAAAATGTTTCCTGAATACTACATGCCTTATCACCATGGTAACAACTCTAGAAGAGTTATTAAAGACAGGAGATAAGCTTAGTGAATTGAGACCAATATGTCTGCCATCTTGTGGTTACACAGCCTATTGTGATTGATTGATTTTATTGGTTAATATCTGTGGTCAACTTTGCTCTGAAATGTATAGTCAGCTTATACTGAGAAGTATCTTGTGGTTATTATTATATGGTGTTTATTGTTTGATTCATATTATTTGATTTGTAATCATTTTGACAACTTTTATATATTTAATAAATGAATTATTTTAAACGTAAAGAGTTGTCCTAACTTTTCACTCTTTGTACCAGTAGCTTGAGAAACTCGCTATTTGAACTTAAGGTTGGGCGTTGTAATATAATAAGACTCCTCTCATTATTTTTTGTAGGAGGCCTTAGTTTTTGATTTTATAGATACGGTTATAGTGTATATAATCGTATCGTATAACGCCCGACAAAACGTATGTAAGCACATGTGTGTGTCAGTTACCACGCCGTAGAAAATCAGTGCATGTAATGTCTAGTGTGCAGCTACCTCCCGCAATATGTATTGGCATGAGACGGCAGCTACCCCACCACCTGTGCTGGAAACTTGCAGCTGGCTGAAAGCATCCTGCAATAAACATGAGCAGCTACAGGAGGTGATTATTGTTTGGCAGGCAACTGGCAGGCAGTGATTATTATTTGGCAGGCAGGAGGCAGGTGGTGATTATTATTTGGCAGGCAGGAGGCTGGTGGTGATTATTATTTGGCAGGCAGGAGGCAGGTGGTGATTATTATTTGGCAGGCAACTGGCAGGCAGTGATTATTTGGAAGGCAGGTGGTGATTAATATTTGGCAAGAAACTGGCAGGCAGTGGTTATTAGTTGTCAGGCAGGAGGCAGGTGGTGATTATTATTTGGCAGGCAACTGGCAGGCAGTGATTATTATTTGGCAGGCAGGAAGCAGGTGGTGATTATTATTTGGCAGGCAGCTGGCAACGGTGATTATTATTTAGTAGGAAGGACACAGGTGGTGATTATTATTTGGCAGGCAGCTGGCAAGTGGTGATTATTATTTGGCAGGTAACTAGCAGGTGGTGATTAATATTTGACAGGTAAGTGGCAGGGATGATTATTATTTGGCAGGCAACTGGCAGGCAGGGATTATTATTTGGCAGGCAATTGGCAGGCAGTGATTATTATTTAGTAGGAAGGAGGCAGGTGGTGATTATTATTTGGCAGGCAGCTGGCAAGTGGTGATTATTATTTGGCAGGCAACTAGCAGGTGGTGATTAATATTTGACAGGTAAGTGGCAGGGATGATTATTATTTGGCAGGCAACTGGCGGGCAGGGACTATTATTTGGCAGGCAATTGGCAGGCAGTGATTATTATTTAGTAGGAAGGAGGCAGGTGGTGATTATTATTTGGCATGCAACTGGCAGGTGGTGATTATTATTTGGCAGGCAGCTGGCAGAGGGTGAATATTATTTGGCAGGCAACTGGCAGAGGGTGATTATTACTTGGTAGGCAGCTGGTTTGGGGTAATTATTTGGCAGGCAGGAGGCAGGCAGTGATTTTTTTGCTTGGCAGGCAGCTAGTAGGCTGTGATTATTATTATTTGTCTTTAGAATAAAATGATAAAAACTGCAAAGTTTGCTCAATCCTGGTGAAGCTTTTGTGCATAAGTTACAAGTACAGTAAGTTCAGTTGTTATAGCTGAAACCTGGCTTTCACAAACCTCTTATGAAGTGTATGAATCATGTTTTAAACTAAGAATGAATAAGTCCTAGAGACCTGAAAACAGGAACGCTCAGACACCTTTGGAAACAGAAACAGATGCCCTGAATCCAAGTGCTAACAGCACATATGAGGAGCTACATTATATGCCTGGGGCACTTGCTTACAAGAACGACGATGATGAGTATATAACACAATGCTTGAATGAGCTGCGTATCACCAACAGTAATCCCTACGGACAGTAAAGAGAGGATAAACAGATACATTTACTGTCAAAGATCGGGAAAGAAATGACCCGGTGCTGGATAGTTTTGAAGGAAAAAAAACTTAACCAGAATCCATTTCAGCCACCACTGGAAATGAGGGTAAAAGGAAATTACTTAAAAATGATCATCAGACACTTATGTGCTTCCTGCCTTACAGTTAATCAAGCAATTGTGGTAAACTCAATCTATTCACTCCATTATTTTTTATGTTTGCTTCTTTCTATTGCTCGGAAGAGTACGCATAATGGTGAAAGTAATAAATAATTTGTATAGGCGCTACCTGTGTTTCCTTTGCATAAGATGTCAGGTTTTCAGATCATTGCTGCCATTCTATGAACATAGAGGGTGAAGAATCGCCCAAAGTCAAATAAAAGTTAAAAACACATACAAATAGAAATGGTAGAGGTGGCTAACCTCTTAATGACAACAAAATTATAGGACAAGAAATTTTTATTGCATGGGCAACGCGTTTTGTGGGTGCTTTTCCACTTCCTCAGGCCAATAATAGTGCCACAATTTCTAAGCCTTAAAACTCAGAGCGCCTCCCAGAGGCACTCTCAAAGGTGCTCCGAGTTTTGAGGCTAACAAATTGCGGCACTTTTATTGGCCAGAGGAAGTAGGAAAGCGCCCATGAAACTCCCCAACTGGAGGAGGGGGAGATAAAAATAGCACATAGTTGATGAAAAGGCGTCCAAAAACATTACAAGCCCTTGCAAATAAAAAATTCTTGTCCTATAGTTTTGTCATCATTAAGAGGTAATCCACCTCTACCATTTCAACTTCATATGTGTTTTTAACTTAGTTTTGTTTTTTGACGCCTTTTCATCAACTATGTGCTATTTTTATCTCCCCCTCCACCAGTAGGGGAGTGAGGGACAGTCTCTAGTGGCTAAGCCACTAGTTATACTATTCCCACCCCTCCTTTTTTTCCATGATTGCAACCATCCTGCATCCAGCCATCCCTGGAGGTACCCAAGTGGAGACGGACTTGTGATCACCACCTTGTGATCACCACCTGCTCCTCAGGCAACCCACCTTTGTGAATATACTTCCTATCACTTATTCTTTCTATACAAAAAAATCGCAGTGACATTGCACTATTGCACTTCCGATGTCTCTGTGTTTTTTCTAAAGGTGTTCTTCACCCTATCCTGAGATGTTCTATGAAGGCCAGAAGCAGTTGTAGAAGTGGAGATTAAAAGCACAACGCACAATCTAAAATTATACGCCAATTATCAAGGCGACAATTTAATGTGCTGAACACATTGCTAAGGCATGAGGAGCCTATCTTGTCATCTCCAGTGGTATTAGCACTAGAAGGACCTGAAGAGAAAAGCGTGATTATCAGCAGAGCAAGACGATGGGGAAGGTGGAATGAAGTAGAAATACATTCTTGCCAGACCAAGCTAGATATACGCAGTTTGTTACAAAAAATAAAACCCACAGCTAAAATATATATTATTAGGGATGGTTGGAAATGCCCATTTCAGATTCCGTAGAAATTATGATTAATGCCAATGCCAATTGTTTGAAATTTTCAGTTTTCACAATTTTCCGATCATTCATTTTTCCGATCTTTAATTTTTCCGATTTCTGTTTTTCTGATTATCCCATTTCCGAGGAGAATTTTTTTGTCATTTTTTTTCATCAGAAAATGCAAAAATTACAACAACAAAAAATTGGAAATTGGAAAAAAAGTGAATCTTGTGATCAGTCTACAATTACCTTAATCCGATTTTTGCAGAAACATTCTGCATTCTCTGATTGGTCCAATGCTTCTGAATTCTGGAATTGGGCTAAAATTACTAAGTTTTTTTTTTTTTAAGATACATAATTTCACAAAAATACAATTGATCATAAAGTCTTGCTTAACAGGCTGCAGAAGTACTGTAGTATTTTGGTTTTGTTCTTCAGTGGTTCAATTCCTTCTTGGCTGCCTATATACACTGCCTATATACACTGCCTATATACCTGGGGGATCTGCCTATATACACTGCCTATATATCTGGGGGATCTGCCTACATACCTGAGGGATCTGCCTATATACACTGCCTATATACCTGGGTATCTGCCTATATACACTGCCTATATACCTGGGTATCTGCCTATATACACTGCCTATATACCTGGGGATCTGCCTATATACCTGGGGGATCTGCCTATATACACTGCCTATATACCTGGGGGATCTGCCTATGTACACTGCCTATATACCTGAGAGATCTGCCTATATACACTGCCTATATACCTTGGGGATCTTACTATAAATGCTGCCTATATACAGGGGGGAATGTGACTATATAAGCTGCCTGTATACAGGGGGGAATCTGACTATATTCGCTGCCTATATACAGGTGGGATCATACTATATACACTGCCTTTATACATTGGGGATCTGGCCATATACAAAGGGGGTCTGGTCATAAACAAGGGGGTCTGGCTATATCCATCTGGCTATTTACAGTCAGTCAAGAGGGATTTTGCTATATATACTAAATAGGGTGGGGATCATCTGGCTATATACTATAAATGATCATCATGTGGCTACCTATCCTAAATGGGCAGTCATCTAGCTACTTATACTATAAATGGGCGGTCATCTGGCTACCTGTACTATAAACGGGGGTCACCTGGCTACCTACACTAAAGGGGGGATATCTGGCTACCCAATGTGTGACTATTTTGTGGGCAAATGCTGCGCTAGTGCATGCGCAGTAGTGAGCGACTTTCTGAAAGAGACCTTTCGTTGAATCCCTCCCCCCCCCCCCCCCCCCGACTCAGCAACAATGAGGATAGGGACTGCAGACCCAAATAGCTCTGAATTTGTGCACAGCTTATTAGGTGCATTGACTGATGGGGAAATAGAAATCACCGATCTGGCTAGTGGAATTTGCATATTCCTGATGACTGGAGGTTATTCTAAAATTACCACAAATCACATCATCTAAGGAGAATTTTTCTCACTTTTCTGCAGTTAACTTTTTTTCTGCGGGTAAGATTTATATTATTTATATCCTAAGACTAATGTCCAATCACAGCAGCGCGTCCGGAGTTGTCTTCCAGTATATTGCCTGTTCACAAACCAAAGGTATGCTTTAGATCAGGCACATCAGTAATCTCCAGCAGTTATGTCTATAAAATATAAGAACAGCCGCCTCTCATGGCATAAAATCTTCTTTAATAGAGGTAAAAACCCACAAACATATTTGTGTACCGGATAAAAGAATATATAAAGCACATCTCACAGATCCATAGACCACCCTCCAGGCTTCCCCGCCGTGGCGCTGGCTATGTCCGTCCGTGGTGTTGTTTGCTAAGCGTGCGTATCCAGATGCTCCGCCCTACGCGTTTCATCACTCAAAGGAGCGTGACTCGTCAGGGGCTCTGAACACGCCGCATGCTATATTGTTTAAGTGTGCAAATGCCCGCCCATGCCGCCTCCCACAGCACTGTGACCCCGACTAGGGTGCTCGTCAATTGGTCCAGTCAGCGGTGGGGGCGGAAGCCTGGCTGGCAACATTAAACAACAATACAAATGATCGTATCCCAATGTATTTGTACCCATAAGTACATATTTTCTACAAACCCCCCCAGACTCTGCTCACATCTTCAATTCCCTAACCCATCTCCCCGCTGAGACCATTACCCCCAAAGTTCACAAAAGTTTGGTTGACCCACCCGGACGTCCAATCATAAGCGGGATTGGGTCGGTTACCCACAGATTGGGTGAGTACCTTAATACATTCTTACAACCTCTGGGGGCGAAACTTCCGAAAGTATTAAAAGATACGGGACACACACTGAGGGTTCTTGAGGGGGTAAGGGTGGAAGAGGGAATGTTGTTGGGAACGGCTGACGTAAGCTCCCTCTATACAAACATACCTCATGAAGAGGGAATACAAGCCGTTCAATTTGATATGGAGGAAGACAACAGCCTGAACGCACATCAAATTGAGTTTTTATTGGACTTATTGAGATTTGCCCTAACCAGAAATTATTTTTGGTATAAGGGGGATTATTATCTACAGAGGTTCGGATGTGCTATGGGGGCGTCCTTCGCACCATCCCTGGCTAACTTATATATGGGCAGGTGGGAGGAGTTGGCCATAGAGAAGGGCGCCTCTAATATTATTACATGGGGTCGCTACATAGACGACCTCATGATATTTTGGAGGGGATCTGAGGAGGCTCTAAAGGAGTTCTTTGAGGAACTGAACAATATGTGGCCGAACATTAAGTTAACCCTGGAATATGACAAGCAGTGTATACACTTTTTGGATATTAACATTTATCTGGAGGGAGGGGAGATAAAAACAAAATGTTTCTTTAAACAAACAGATAGAAATGGCTTCATCCCTGTTGAAAGCTGTCACCATCCACAATGGCTAAGGGGGGTCCCTAAGGGACAAATAGTGAGGCTGCGTAGAAACTGTTGGAGCTTGGCAGATTTTGATGAACAGGCAATGATTCTCAAGACCCGCTTTTTGAAAAAGGGGTATCATGAGGCCCAACTGGATTCTTCTATCCAGTGTGTGAGGAATATGGATAGAAATGCACTGGTGTTGGAAAAGCCTGTGGAGCAACGTACACAAAATGAGCTTACATTTATTTGTTATTACAGTGTTATTACAGTGTGCAATACAAACAGGTAGAAAGAATTTTTAAAAAGCACTGGTCTATCTTGACAAGTGACCCGGTGCTTGTAAGAGCACTTCCCAATAAACCTAATTTTATATATCGTAGGGCACCAAATCTTCGGGATGCTCTTGTCCCTAGTTGTGTGGACCCACCTGTAGGTCGAGAGGCCAGCAACTGGCAGCTCCCTGGATTCTATCCGTGTGGCAGTTGTCAGGGATGTGGCTTGTCTACTAGGAGGGAAACAATTAGGTCCATCACCTCCAATCATAACCAAAAAGTTTTTAAGATAAAGTCATTTGTTACTTGTACATCTACATATGTAGTGTATCTTTTGTGGTGCAACTGCGGGGTCCAATATGTATGTAGAACCACCAGGGACCTAAAAACCCGTATTGGTGAACACATTTACAAAATAAAAACGGGCCACGAAGACCACAGCGTTTCTGCCCACTTTAGAACAAAACACTGCCGTGATCCTGCTGGTCTCAAATTTTGTGTGTTGGAGAAATTGGCCCCAAGCTGGAGGGGATGCAATCGGCTTAGAGAGTTATCCAAGTTGGAGACCCGATGGATCCACAGGTTGGGGTCACTGACACCAAATGGATTAAACATTGAGGTTGATATCAACTGTTTTATTTCTAATGATTAAAAACACATGGAGTGTAGAGGCTGTGTGACAATCTGCCCTGGCTGGGTTGTGTGGGTTTTTATATATGTCATATATGCTGTTCATATATCTTATAGACGGTTTTATAATCACTTATAATCCTTACTGTGTTTTTTTAATTTCTTATTCATTTTTATATATTTTTTGGTGCTATGTATTTTGTAATTCTAACTGTCATCCCCTAAATAGATGTGGGAGCACTCCCCTAACGTTTGTTGAGCCACGACATGGCCTAAACATTGGTGTCTGGTACATTTATATACATAGCAGTAAGCTTCCCCATATCTGGAGATGAGTTCCTCTCTATAAAAGATCAGGAGGGTGGCGGCTGCTTTCCATGAGAAAATGGCAGGGTGGCGGTTATGTGCGTATAAGTGAATATCATATTCTACCATATGCTTTAATTATGGAGAGATGGGGGATGTCTGGGTGTAATGGGGGGGGGGGGGGGGGTTGGAGATATAACTGCAATATGGGCTATGTACATAATCTGCTGCAATAGATGTGGGAGCGGAGCGGAGTATGAATTATATGTGGAATGGGGCACATAATGGTCTCAGCGGGGAGATGGGTTAGGGAATTGAAGATGTGAGCAGAGTCTGGGGGGTCTGTAGAAATTATGTACTTATGGGTACAAATACACTGGGATACGATCATTTGTATTGTTGTTTAATGTTGCCAGCCAGGCTTCCGCCCCCACCGCTGACTGTGCCAATTGACGAGCACCCTAGTGTGGGTCATAATGCGGTGGGAGGCGGCATGGGTGAGCATTTGCACACTTAAACAGTATAGCGTGCGGCGTGTTCAGAGCCCCTGATGAGTCACGCCCCTTTGAGTGACGAAACGCGTAGGGCGCAGCATCTGGATACGCACGCTTAGCAAACAACACCACGAACGGACATAGCCAGCGCCACGGCGGGGCAGCCTGGAGGGCGGTCTATGGATCTGTGAGATGTGCTTTATATATTCTTTTATCCGGTACGCAAATATGTTTGTGGGTTTTTACCTCTATTAAAGAAGATTTTATGCCATGGGAGGCGGCTGTTCTTATATTTTATAGACATAACTGCTGGAGATTACTGATGTGCCTGATCTAAAGCATACCTTTGGTTTGTGAACAGGCAATATACTGGAAGACAACTCCGGACGCGCTGCTGTGATTGGACATTACTGTTTTGAGGGGAACTTTGGTTTCACTTATTGGCAGCCAGCTGCAAACCGGGTGACTGTTTAGGGTGGTGAGCGCTGTATCTGTTTGCAATATATCCTAAGCCTAGCCATACAGGGATTAATAACAGAGCCCAATGGAATCCAGAGTAGTGATTGATCCACACCTAACAGGAACTCGATCAAGTAGTGATAAGTTCCCTGCCACAATGTCCACTTAATCACCTTTAGTATACAAAAGAACCACTAACCTTCACTATATGCAGTACAGTGCCATACGACCATTCATCCCACATCTTTTATTACCCACCCACTCGATGGGGATATTCCAACATGCCAGATCACCCTTATGATTGATAAACTGCCTAAAACTGAAGAAAAGTTGACCAACCCTAGCGACAGATTTCTGGTAGATGAGATCAGCTCCTGTAATGTTGATCAGCTCCTGTAATGTTAGCTTCATTTTATATATTTTTATGGAAAGTTAAAAACAAAACAGCATCCCCTTTCCCTATAGATGCCAACCAGTCTGACACACAAGCAGGTGGACAGATTGTCAGTAGGGAGATTACTTGTAAACATGTGGGGTACAATCAGTCGGCATACCTTTTTAACATGGGGAAGGTGCTTTCCAAAGTGGGGCAAAACCCAACCCACAGTTAAAATGTAGTGATCTGGGCCAGTTTTTGAAGTGCACAGAAAGCAATTTCCCTTCTCTAGTGAATGAGAAAAGTTGTTTTTGTTTTTCTTGTAGACTCCTAAGCCAATATTAATTGCATAAACGGTGAAATAACAAAAAAAGACATATATTATATATTACAATATTTTAATTAGAAACACACACGTCTAAATATCTTATGTTCCTCCGTGTTCTTGATATCTTTTTTTCTTGATTACAGGGTTAGTTCTTTCTTTTGCATTGCATCCTTTGTCTAATCTTCAGTTATATTTTTGTGCCTATAATCTTCAGTCTTCAGCTGTAATCTTTTTCTCTTTGGCCTTTTTAGCTCCACCTGTAATCTTCCCAAGTCTTTTACACTCAATTCTCATTCTTCACCTTTAATATTATGAATTGTTCTGTATACTCACACTATTCAGGCTACTCTTCTATCATGGTTTCTTAATTGCAGGCTTTGGCAATCAGGAGCCACTGGTGTATTTTTTCCTTTTTAAGGTCTTTCAGACTTTTGCCAGGATTCCCAGTAAAAAGCACATTTACACCCACCTCATGGTCCTGTGAGTGAGACCACTAGTCAGTGATGTTGCTCTAGGCACCCTGATTTAGCTATAAATAAACACCTAAATCTCTACATTTTTGCCAAATGTATTTAAATCAATGTGCACGAGATAACACGTTTTCAGCTGAGTTTTGTGATGCACTGCCTAATACAGCACTTTAGGGCCCATTCACACTTGAGCGGGTATCGCGCGATTCCCGCTCAGCGCAAAACGCTAGCGGTTTGTAAAAACCGCTAGCCCATGTAAGCCTATGGCAGTGTTCTCACTGCCGCGTTTGTGGTTAGCGTTAACCATAAACGCGTAGCATGCAGCGTTTTGCCGGCGATTCGCGATTAGCAATCGCGATTAGCATGCATAGCACCGCTAATCGCGATCGCTCCCAAAACACTGCAGTGTACAGTGATTTTTCCACGTTAATCGTGGAAAAATAACTCCAGCAAAACTCTAGCGTTAATCGCCTGCGTTTTGCGGTTTTAGGTGTGAATGGGGCTTAGACTGTCTCTCTGAGACTCCATGCATTACTGGGCTAAGTATCACCTTTCACTCTATTTGTTTGTGCAGTTTGTGCACCTTGTGATCTAGATGAGTCAGCGCAAATGTATGCTGTTCTTACCATAACTAGCTCAGACACATCTACACTCGCCATTAAAGTGGACCTGAACTCTTACACAAGACAGAAGGAAAACGGAGAGAAATGTACCCTGTATGTATTTAGAGAGTTTAGCCTGTTTAATTCCACCTCATCTGTGTCTAATCACAAGTTGTAATCTGATCTCTCCCCTGTGTCACATGACTGCCTATGGCAGAGATGACAGATAAGCCCATTTGAAAGCACTGGCTGGAAACCATATGTCTGCTTCCACGAATCAGGAAGTAGTAACACTGCAGATTTATTTTAGGGTTTGTATCAGCTATAACAAATACATGTTAATAGCTTAAAGGTTATTATGCTGTTGTGTATCTTTTAGAGCAGAGAGGACATTCTGAGTTCAGGTCCACTTTAATTGTTTGGTCAGAATTGTTTGTTTACTCATTATTATTTTTGATTTGAGTTTGACTTTTATGGAATAATGAAGTATATGAAAAGCAGTATGTTATAAGGGAGAGGAACAGAAGTTGAGTCAATGAAGGCAAAGAACAATACATTTGAGAATCTGAAGACTGGAACTTAGAGGTCTGTCTTAGAGATGTAAAAAGTAATGACCCACAGAGTCCTCTGGCATCACTCTGTGGTCTTTTTCACTCCTGAGGATATCGGTCACACCAAGGTTAATGGTATCTTTGAGTTCAAGGCATCATCAAGACAGGATTGATTTTGCCAAATAACTGTTAAGTACAGAGTGTGGATTTAGAAATCAAATATTATTTCTCCATCAGGTTTAGACTTAGATTTGGACCCAGGATGGTTTCTTAGGTGATTTGCAGTGCTCTATGCTTTATGTCAGCACAGAATAATTAAATTTAACAACAAAAGTACTTGGAAAAGGAGAACAGCTTTGAAGGAAAATAAAGGTTTCAATCATAACATATCTGACTGTCACCTACAAGGCCAATTATTACAGCGATGTTCCATTCTGTAAGTGTACAGATTCTCTTTATATCACCTTGCAAAGATTCTTCATTTGGTGAGAAAAGAACATGTTGTAGATTGTTCTTGTTTATGTGTTCCACACAGTACATGGCCACATACATGTAAAAAGGTGCCGAGAAATTTTGGCACGGATTGAAGCCGAAAAACGGCTCACCCTGTTGTTGCAAACTTCCCGGCAGCGTTAATTGTTGTGGTAAATTTCCCGGAGGGGGGAAAGATGCAATTTGGCTTCCAGCTATTGCTGGCGGCCTAATTGTGTTGTTTCTATTGAAATTTGGGCTGAATCTTTTGCCAGGGGCTAAAATTCACATTACGACCTATGGTGGCACTCAAATGTCCTCAGCCGCATGGTGACCCCCATGTGTCCTCCTGTGACCCCTTCTGTCCCCCATGTGTACCCATTTTCCCCCATGTGCCCCCTCCTGTCCTCCATGTCTCCCCCTCTGTCCCCATGTCCTCCTATGCTCCCCTTGTGTGCCCTCTTCTGTCCCTCTGTGTGTCCCCTTCTGTGTCCTCTTCTGTCCCCGTGTCCTCCTTTGCCCCCCAATGTGTCTCATTCTGTCCCATTGTCTCCTCCTCTGCTCCCACTGTGTGTCTCCTTCTGTCCCCCTGTGTCCTCCTATGCGTTACCATGTGTCCCCTTCTGTCCCCTGTGACTTCCTGCAGTCCTCCATGTCTTCCCCGTTCCCCGTGCATAAATGTAAGTAGTTGCAGCAGAGCTCATCTAATCCATGGCTCCAGCGGAGATCAGAGACCTCTCCTCTCCTTCGCTGTTCCCCTAGTGCCAGGCTCTGCTGTTCGTGTCATCAACACACAGGGGAGAAAAAGAGATCACAGAGGGTCAGACGGGGACACATAGAGAAAATATGTATAAACACAAGGTTGGAAGCAGACACATTTCCACTCGTCACCTATAGCCTACACCTAAAAAATAGTGTGCAAAATTTAAAAAGAGCTTTATCCATGCTGCACGAGGATAACCATCAGAGACATACTCTTATGCTAGGTACACAACATACAATTTTGTGTTAGATAGATGGTTCGATAGATAATTTCCGACATGTCTGATCTTATTTTCGGATCGTTTTTCTGATCGATTTCTCATAGAAGTGAATGGAAATAGATAACAAAAGATAACAGAATTGAATCGGAAATTGATCGGACAGAAAATCGACCGAAAAAAACGCATCGTGTGTACCCAGCATAATTCTAGGAATACACGGCTCGATTCTGAGTCATTTAGATGGCTCGATAGATCATTTCCAACACGTCCGATCTCCCACCCGATCAATTCTGTGCACGATTCTGCATTGAGGACAATGGAAAAAGATAAGTAAAACCGAGCGGAAGATAAGAGAATCGAGCGGCAAAAACGATCAGGCACAGAATCGAGTGTCAGAATCGACCCGTGAATTCCCAGCATAAGACAATCACCAAACAATTCATAGTCCAGATCTCCCTAGGTGACCCAGAAGAATGTGGAAAACCGCATGTCTACAGAGGATACTTTAGAC
This sequence comes from Hyperolius riggenbachi, assembly GCF_040937935.1. Taxonomy (NCBI): domain Eukaryota; kingdom Metazoa; phylum Chordata; class Amphibia; order Anura; family Hyperoliidae; genus Hyperolius; species Hyperolius riggenbachi. The sequence continues at coordinate 97,001,051 of NC_090647.1, forward strand.
CTACATATACAGTATATCTATACTAAAGACCTGGGCTTCCCAACCCTGTCCTCACGTACCACCAACAGTGCATGTTTTGCAGAAGACCACAAACCTTTACAGGTGGGGTAATTAGTGTCTCAGCAGAACTCATTAACTACCTCTGTAGATTTCCACAAAACATACACTGTTGGTGGTACTTGAGGACAGGGTTGAAAAGCCCTGCTATAGACCACATAGCTGCACCACACAGCCAACAAGAACATAAGGTAAATGGATACTTTTCCTGCAGTTCATTTAATGTGGTTTACTTACTGTCTCCAATGTGTCTCTAATGTGTGTTAACTTTACTGTCTCTAATACTTTTAGCCATGGACCCTGAGCAAGCATGCAGATCAGGTGTTTCTGACATTATTGTCAGATCTCAACCTCCATAGACAAAAACACATGGGCACCAGCTGCTTAAGTGTAACCATTTAACCACTTAAGGACTGCAGTCTTAAAACCCCTTAAGGACCAGACACTTTTTTTCCATTCAGACCACTGCAGCTTTCACGGTTTATTGCTCGGTCATACAACCTACCACCTAAATGAAATTTACTTCCTTTTCTTGTCACTAATACAGCTTTCTTTTGGTGCTATTTGATTGCTGCTGTGATTTTTAGTTTTTATTATATTCATCAAAGAAGACATGAATTTTGTCAAAAAAAATGATTTTTTTTAACTTTCTGTGCTGACATTTTTCAAATAAAGCAAAATTTCTATATACATTTTTGTCCAAATGTATTGTGCTACATGTCTTTGATAAAAAAAAATCCAATAAGTGTATTTTTATTGGTTTGGGTAAAAGTTATAGCGTTTACAAACTATGGTACAAAAAGTGAATTTTCCCATTTTGAAGCATCTCCGACTTTTCTGAGCACCTGTCATGTTTCATGAGGTGCTAGAATTCCAGGATAGTATAAATACACCCCAAATGACCCCATTTTAGAAAGAAGACATCCCAAAGTATTTACTAAGAGGCATGGTGAGTTCATAGAAGATTTTATTTTTTGTCACAAGTTAGCGGAAAATGACACTTTGTGACAAAAAATTTTTTTTAAAAAAGTTTCCATTTCTGCTAACTTGTGACAAAAAAAAAAAAATGAAATCTGCCACGGACTCACCATGCCCCTCTCTGAATACTTTGGGCTGTCTACTTTCCAAAATGGGGTCATTTGTAGGGTGTGTTTACTGTCCTGGTATTTTGGGGGTGCTAAATTGTAAGCACCCCTGTAAAGCCTAAAGGTGCTCATAGGACTTTGGGCATATTGAGATATTTCTCCCACCCAGCATGGATATGTGTAAAAATACACCCCAAAACACATTTTACTACTTCTGAGTACAGCGCTACCACATGTGTGACACTTTTTTTGCAGCCTAGGTGCGCTAAGGGGCCCAAAGTCCTATGAGTACCTTTAGGATTTTACAGGTCATTTTGAGGTATTTGGTTTCTAGACTACTCCTCACGGTTTAGGGCCCCTAAAATGCCAGGGCAGTATAGGAACCACACAAGTGACCCCATTTTAGAAAGAAGACACCCCAAGGTATTCCGTTAGGCGTATGGTGAGTTCATAGAAGATTTTATTTTTTGTCACAAGTTAGCGGAAATTGATTTTTATTGTTTTTTTTTTCACAAAGTGTCATTTTCCACTAACTTGTGACAAAAAATAAAATCTTCTATGAACTCAGCGTTAGGCGGTCCTGGGGGTGCCACTTTGCTGAAGCCCATAGGTAGTGGGCGGTCGGCAAGTGGTTAAAGAGAATCTGTACTCTAAAATTCTTACAATAAAAAGCATACCATTCTATTAATTATGTTCTCCTGGGCCCCTCTTTGCTGTTTCTGCCACTCCCCGCTGAGATCCTGGCTTGTAATTGCCAGTTTTAGGCAGTGTTTACAAACAAAACATGGCTGCTAACCAGCATGTGACAGGCTCAGAGAAGCTCAGTCTGTGACTCATACAGAGCCTACAGGGGGCAGGAGGGTGTGTATAACTTCTCCCTATCACAAGCAGAGCAGCACATTCCTGCCTGAGCCGACTTAGCTGGCAAAGGAAAGAAGATTAGATTAGATAAGAGATATTACAGCCACTGTGCAACTAGGAAAGGCTGCAGTAAGACAGACCACATTAGAACAGGTATAGGAACTTATAGGATAGAGGAAATAAGGCTGAACATTTTGTTACAGAGTCTCTTTAATGGTGTGTGCGCACCACTACAGCAATCAGCTTTTCAACATTCCAATGATAATCCATACATCCCCCTGGTCAACAATTGTTTCACAGGATTGCTTCTTCACAGACCGCATGGACCGTGGCGGGGATAAGGCTACCATGGCAGTTTCCTGACAGTTCTCTGTAATTTTATCTCCAAGTGACATGACAATGATGAACCCAGGGCTGTTTCTGAACATTTTAGTACCCCAGGCGTGGCTTCTTTTGTTTCACTGTCCACCTCCCAGTCTCCCAGTCAAAATGAATTCGTTTTGCTGGGTCCAATAACAAATTGATAATTTATATACAGAAATTATGTTATTTCTCAAAATAAGTCTGCAAAGGATACATACATTGTTACCAGGCTAGGTAAACCTTACCAACCCAAACTCATTGAATCCACATACAAAGCATTCCTATAATTGTTATGAGGGGTATGTAGCCACTTTGTAAAGGCATTATTATTATTTAGTATTTATATAGCACCAACATCTTCCACAACGCTGTACAGAGTGCATAGTCATGTCACTCACTGTCCCTCAGAGGGGCTCACTATCTAATATCCGCCTTTGTCATATGTCAGATGTCTATATCGTTTAGTGTACGTATTGTAGTCTAGGGCCAATTTAAGAGGAAGCCAGTTAAGTAACCTGTGTAATTTTGGGATGTGGGAGGAAACTGGAGTGCCTGAAGAAAACCCACACAACCACAGGGAGAACATACAAACTCAGTGCCCTGGCTGGGACTTGAACCAGGGACCCAGCACTGCAAGGCAAGAGAGCTAACCATTACACTGCCGTGCTTCCTGGTGTAAGAGCATTACACTGTTTATAAACAGCCTGGGTCTTTCTTGGTCAGAAATGAAAAAATCAATACAGACTAAACTTAAAACAATGACTGTTTAATTAGCACATCAATAGCACCTGTCGTACCATTGTAGTTGTGTAGAAGATGCCATCAAGCACAGTGTACTAAAACTAGTTCTGAGGTGCACTCTCCCTGCAGGAGTCACTCCAGGCATCTGCCTGGTTTGTCTATGCATAAAACAACTGGGCCAGTAGGGGTTGGTGTGCCCCAGACTAATTCTACACAATACTTAGCTAGTTAGAGCCTACATAAAAACAGCAGCAAGCTGTCATGCGAATAACAACTTTTTGCCATTAAAGATAAAGCTGTTTATTTCTTTTATTTCCAATATCTAGTGGAAGAGAAGCAAGTAGGGGGTGTATATGTAGGGGATGAGGCAGGGTCGCCTTCAGGTCATTACAGGGGGGACTGCTGTATGGGGCCCGAGTAAATCTTTGTCCCAGTGAACAGTGCTTCAAATGGGCCGCAGCTGCAGTCTGTGTCTGTCCATGTCTGTCCTTCTTGCTCCCATCAATGTGGTTAGGGTTGTGGGGAGGCTCATCCAGGAGAACTTAAAGAGGAACTCTAGTGAAAATAATGTAATAAAAAAAGTGCTTAAATTTTTACAATAATTATGTATAAATGATTTAGTCAGTGTTTGACCATTGTAAATTATTTCCTCTCCCTGATTTACATTCTGACATTTATCACATGGTGACATTTTTACTGCTGGCGGGTGATGTCAGTGGAAGGAGATGCTGCTTGTTTTTTAGTCAGTTGTAAACAGCTATTTCCCACAATGCACTGAGGTTCACAGACTGGAAACTGTCAGGACCATGGTCCTGAGATCACACTGTGGGAGGGGTTTCACCACAATATTAGCCAAACAGATCCCCTGATGATCCGTTTGAGAAAAGGAAAAGATTTCTCATGGGAAAGGGGTATCAGTTACTGATTGGGATGAAGTTCAATTCTTGGTTACGGTTTCTCTGTAAGTCAGTTAGTAATTAAAGTAAACAAATGAGGAGGAGGAAAGGATCGGCACTGCAATTGCTTTTATTTCCATTGAGTGAGGCACAATGAAAAGTACACACATATGGTGGTGAAATATTACATATCAGTGCTGCGGAGTGAAGTGATGCAGTGGGTGCTGGGCAATAATAAAATAATTTTTACTACTCCTCCCTCCTCCCCTCTACCTCTGAAATCAATGGCTAGTAACCTCCTCCTCCTCCTTCCCAGAATGAGCTCCCATAAGCCCTTGCTACAGTGCCAAGGCACAAAAAGGAGCTGTGGGCGTGGCTTGTTTAGTTTATAGGGAATTAGAGTATTAACAAAACAAAAAAGTATTTGGCTTGAGGAATGCCCTATACACTATATGAAAGGAACACAATTATGCAATGAGTAAAAGTTTATCTCGGATCCACTTTAAAGAAGTTTAAAATATGTAATATAGTAGCTATGGTTAGTACGGATAGTTATATGTAATATCCCCATCTAAAGCAGCAACTGTTTTGTCTCTTTCATTATTTCCATTATATAGCGTAAGACGTATTTTGTTCGGCATGCATGCCATTTTCCTAAATTTCCATAACTACAATTTTCCATCAGCCTCCTCGTCTCGGAGCCCCCGTTCCTTTATTGCCGTCATAGCAATGCCGAGCAGTTTGACGTCCTTTAAATGCACCTGAAACCCATTTCTTTGAAGTTTTTATAAAAGGCATAATTTACCCTGCAGCTGCTTCGCTACTTAAAAATAGCATTATTAAAAATATAAATAAATAAAAGTCTCATGCACTCACATTTGTTTTCATCCAAGTAGCACCAAAGAACGACATTGAAAGAAAATTAAAAAAAAAAAAACGAGTCCTTCATCAGGCGTTTTCTGCTTTCCTTTCTCCATATTCTGAACAAAAAAGCATTTTACAGACACATTAGAGGAAGCCCATAGAAAGAACACAAATCACATTTGCAGTAAATAGCTCCAGGATAGCTCCAGGTCAGAACAGGAAGCTTTATTAACTCAATGTTAAGTCTTGCTTATCAAAAGGGTGCCTTGGAGAATTTCGCTTTTCTAATTTCAAGAGGTAAATGGCAATACAAAAATAAATAAATATTGCTTTTATGCTTCAGAATCAGTTTAGAGAGACAATATGAGGGGTTAATTATTTTTGTGTAAGACATCAGGACAGACAACTGCATTATAGCAGCACGGTGGCATAGTGCTTAGCGCTCTCGTGAGAGCACTTGGTCTTCGGTTTGAGTCCCAACCAGGACAATATCTGCATGGAGTTTGTATGTTCTCACCATGTCTGCGCGGGTTTCCTCTGGGCACCCTGGTTTCCTCCCACTTTCCAAAAACATACTGATAAGTTAATTTGCTTCCCCCTAAATTGGCCCTAGATTACAATACATATACTACACATAAATATATAGACATACAAATGTTGTAGGGATCAGATTGTGAGCCCCCCTGAATAAGGAGAAAAGGAAATCTGGACCTACCTAAGGCTTCCTCTGAGGCTTTGTGCGCAAAAAGCCTCAGAGGAAGCTCATTTGAGCAAAACGGCCGTTGGGCAGACCGCCGCTCCCACATTGCCCCCAGCAAGGACCACCAGGGTATGTCAGTTCTTTGTCTATAGAATATGGAACATGGACTGTATGGATTGATGAATCTAACCATGTGTTATTATTAAACCAACTGAGAAGAGCCTTGTAGTACTGCCGGATGTTTCTGTTTCTTCTGGTGATTGGACATATTGAGATGTTTTTTCTGTAATCCAGAGCACACGAAAGGCAGTACCCCATCAACCTATCCCTGAAGGTGCCTCCCTCCAATGCTGGAGACTGCAGTGACGGTCGCTTTTTTCCTTTTGTTGATATGATTTATAAATGTGCTCTATGACTGGAGATCATTGGAGAACATAAGGGATGCTTTAGACCTGGCTGGGATCTAATAAAAACTGTCACCTATTAGGTTTCAGAGGTTTGCAATCCTCACACGGATCAATGACAAGCACAAAGTTCAATGAGATTATATTAATTAATCCAGAATAACCTAGATTACTTTCCAAAAAAGAGAGCAGCTTCAGAGTGCAGGGAATAGATAAAAAAAAATTCAATAGTACATAGACTCCATCTCTCAGTCATTAAAATGAGGGTGTTATTCAGCTGAGACGATAAAATATTAAACTTACTTTTTTTAGCTTTTATACAGAAAATATATTTAGGGGTAGGATGATAGATATATGTATCTTATATCTTATTTTCAGTTCAGGATTTCATTATTAATAGGACCCTTTATTCCGGGTTTTTTTCTCCATTTTGTTTCGGCAGTGTGACTGCATCATTTTCTATGGATGTCTCACATTTACCTGTTGCTGGATTTTCAGTCTGAGCCGATGGACAGAAGAACACTGACGCTGCAGCACATACATGTTACACACATCACATGCATGACTGCATTCTGGCTGTCTGGGCAGAACTGATGCATTAATTTAAAGAGGAGCTCCAAGATATCATACATAAAAAAAGTATTTCCCTGGTGTTATCAGTTCCTGTTCTAATTATTGTTTGAATGCTTTATGGGCAGCATGTTGGCATAGTGGTTAGCACTCTCGCCTTGCAGCACTGGGTCTCGTTCGACTCTTAGCCAAGGTACTATCTGTGTGGAATTTGTATGTTCTGCCCGTATCTGCATGGGTTTCCTCGGGGCACTCCATTTTCCCATAAACATGCTGATAAGTTAATTATCTTCCTCCTAAACTGGCCCTCCTAGATTACAATACATACACTACACGATACTGTACAAATGTAGACATATGACTATGGTAGGGATTAAGCTGAATACTCATCTGACAATAGACCGGGGAGCCTCCCGACGAATGAGGTTTCCCGATCCATCTTCCTGCTGGTGGGATCATGCAACAGCACATGACGGTCGCAAACAACAGTTTAAACAATTGCAGTACTTTGCGCGGGAGTCATCAGGGATATTAAAGATCTCCGTAACGGTCGTTATCATTGCGCGATGCAAAGTGTCATTCACCTAGTCGCGCACCCATACCCACATCGCAAGATCAACTAAACAATCACTTGTTGCTCAACAAAACGCTATGAAAATCACGCCTTTAGATTGTGAGCCCCTCTAAGGGACAGTTAAGTGACAAGACAATGGGCCTGATTCACAAAGCTTTTCTGTTATATTAGAAAGGAAGTAGGTAATTGCTTCCACGCTCACTGCCCATTACACTACTTTACATATAGTGCAAATAGCTGGAGGGGGAACAGGGACGGGGGACCCAGGTGAGGGAGGAGGGGGCAACCCCCCTCCCCACTTCTGTGCCCGCTGCCCCCCTTCCTGGCTGCTACCCCCTCCAAGCTACCTAGGGACACCTTTGGAGGGGGGTTAAGGGGAGGAGGAGGGGAGTAGGCAATCCAGATCTCCCTCCGTTTTTGTGTACAAAATAGCCTGTGAAGAGGGAGATCCGTTTTCGTATTGTCCTTCACTACCCCTCTGTGTATACGGGGTCTGTGGGGGTCCATGAAGTCCTGACAAATTCAGACTCTACGTTCAGTTTATTAAAACAGATTCCCGGATAGTCCACAGATCCATTTTTGAAGTGAGTGAAGGCGGACACTATTTTTAACATTGGTATCCATGGCTCTGGTTTTGGTACGGGCCAAAAAACTGAGCCACGGATAGGTTTTTAAAACAAATGTGAACCAACCCTTACAGTTAAGGTGAAAAATAAGTAACCTTAGTGAATCAACCCCAGTATACTCTGTACAGCGCTGCGGAAGATGATGAACCCTATATAACTAAACCCTTATGTCCCTGCATGTGCCTCCTGTCTCTATGTAGCGTTGTCCGTGCTTTTTGCTACTGCACATGTGCGCAGCACGGACCCAGCCTCACAGAGACAGGAGGACGGGGCCAGGGAGCCGAGCGTGTGGCGTGTGAGTGGGCGGCCGGGTGTGGGTCGTGTGAACGGGCGGCCGGATGTGCGACGGGCAAGCGGGCGGCCGGGTGTGCGGTGAACGTTTGGCGAGCGCACGCCCAGAAACACAGACTTAGAGCCCGTTTTTAAACGGGCTTAGGTCTACTAGTACTAAATAATAATAATGCTACATTTCCTGTGCTATTAATATGCCTTGAGTTATTGTTGAAAACATTTCTGGTACTGAAAACAAAGTGCATTATAATGTGAGCTGACATTTTCCACTCCCCTGCTGTGGCAGCAATGCTTAGCAGCTTCTGGCAGTTTTCAAAAGTTTTCACTTGCACAAGTTTTAAACACCCATCTGTCTATTCATCCATTCCAGTAAGTCAAAAGACAAGATTAACATGGATATCAAACCCATATATCAAGTCTGACCGACTCTGTCTTGCCTCCACATATCCCTCTGTTTTGGGGTTTCCGGTGCTCTGTGTTCACTCAGTGTTCGGGCATCCACTTACATTTTTCGCTTGTGATTTTCTTTGCTTTTTTTGATTTTTTGGATTGCAGTGAAGTACAATGGAAATATGCACATCTTGCAGGAAAAGCAGAAAGCTGTCAGATTTTAAAACGCAGAAGAAAACATGAATGTGAAATATGGACAACTGTGAACAAAGCATGTTCTACGTCATTGTCATGTGGCAAAAGACATCCAAATCAGATAAGTATGCTCTCTGCCTAAGGTAACTGTGCTCCCTGCAGTCAACAGATGGTTTATAGCAATCCAATGTATCAGCACACCACTTTTTCAATCAAGCACGTTCTTTATTGAGCCATTCCACAAAAGATATTAGCCGACAATTGTTTTGGGGGCCACGCAGGGTAACCACACGCCTTGGTAAAGGGGGACTCTGCATGGCCCCTGAAACAATTGTCAGCTAATATCTTTTGTGGAAATGCATGACTCAATAAAGAGCATGCTTGATTGAAAAAGTGGTGTGCTGATACATTGGATTGCTGATTACATGCAGGCATTGCCTACGCCACAGTATCAAGCACCCAATCATCTTCCTGATGGAGTGCCTTACCACGAGCATTGATTCGTAACAGATGTTTTTTGGCTGAGGTGTAGCGTGTGTACAACCCCCATCCTAATGCATCCATTATACCAAGCTGCTAACCGCAGGGAGCCGAAATCTTCAGGGAATCCTATGTCAAGGCCAGGAATTCTGCCTTATAGAGTGGAGATAATCAGTGGACCACTGAGCTCAGGCCAAAGAATACCCAGTTTTGGAGAGTAAAGACCTAACATGCTGGGTTTAACCTTCTTATCCATCCTCCAGATAGAATGTAAAGACTTAAAGGAAGTGCAAGGTGGGCTCATCAAATAAATAAATGATGCTACCTGACCGGGTGTCTGTGGATCAGGTATGCCAAAAAATGCTGCTCTCTGCCCCGCCTGCCCCACTTTCATGACTCCTGGGTCATGACGCTGGAAGGAGAGAGAGCTCTCTCTCCCAGCATGCAGGAAAGTGGGGGAGTGGCTGGGGGCGTGGACAGGGAGAGAGAGCTGTCCAATGGCAACTCTGGAAACTCTGCAGGAACGCCCCTAGCAAGCATTTGGAACAGGGTATCCCTTTCCTCTATTTACCCTACGAGGTAGCGACAAATATTGTCGCTAAATTTGGGGGACTATAGCGCAGTGGGGGGGGGCAGAGAGCTGCAGTGTGGAGACACAGAGGCATAGCATGAGGCAGAGAACATGGCTCTGTGTCCCATCTGCTCCCTAACGAATGGCCTCGGGTTCTCTTTAATGCTTGCTACTATGACTGCTGAGACTTGCTGTCTGTCCAGTGTCCTGCTGGGGATTGCAGGGCCGGGACGACACAGAGGCCCGAAAGGCTCCGCCTCTGAGCAGCAGGTCATCAGGTCAGGATGGGGCACTGTTCAAAGGCATTTCAATCCTCCGGCAGTGCAGGAAAAAAAAAGTTTTTTTTCTCACTGTCCTGAGAGACTCAGCTAAGGGAGCGAAGATATAAAGCTCTTTGCACAGTTGTTCTGAAAGACTGCAACTGATAAGGAGTCATACATAGTTTAGATTAGTAAGATTGGTAGACAGTTCCTTCCTAGCATACCAGTAAGGGCGCTCAGCTGGTCTGGTTTGTTTTTTTAACTCCCATCATCCAGCTGCTCCCCCAGAAAGCCGCCCAGTCACGCATGGCTGGCTGATGGAGAATGGAATTCTAACGGAGAAGGCAAAAGGTATGTGTGGTGTGTATGTGAGGGAGAGCAGCCCTGCGCCCCTTCTTCCATCCTGAACCTGTGCTCTGGAAGTCAGGGAGACAGGCTGTAAAGGCTTCTGTACTTCCCCCTACCCCCCTCTACTCCTAGTACTAATAAGGACTTGGACTTACAGAAATGACACTGCAGTGTCCTAATGCTGCTATACTAGAGTAAAGGCAGCCATACATCTAGCGATGATAGGCAGATTTCACCAAGAGACAAATCTCTCTCTAATCCAATCTGATTAGAGGGAGATCTGTCAGGTGCCCATACACCTCAGACTGATTCCCCATCGATTTAATCATGACATCTCTAGGGAATCAGAGGAGTCTCCTGCTTCTGCTGCATCCGCCGCCACCCCCTAGTGTATAAATGTGCCCAACAGTGTGTATTTATACATAACCTGTCCTGTGTCGCCCACCATGCTGTGCCCATACGTCTTCCGCTCCTCCAGTTACGCTTCACACGCCGCTGGCATTTAGCACACATGACATCACACATGCGTCACACACTATATGCTGGTGGCATGTGAGCCACAAATGGAACAGAAGAAGCTGAAGGTGGATGGGCACCGTGTGGTAAATGACACAGGACAGGTAATGTATAAATGCACACATGGGGGCACATTTATACACTTGGGGGAACAGCACCAGGGGTTTTGTCGCATCCATCACTCGCACCACTTTACAAAATACATAGTCGTGTCACTGACTGTCCTCTGATGAGCTCACTTTCTTATCTCTGCCATAGTCATAATCTAATCTCCTACCATATTATTATTATGTATTTATAGATCACTGACATCTTCTGCAGCACTTTACAGAGTACATAGCCATGTCACTGACTGTCCTCAGAGGAGCTCACAATCTAATGCTACCATATAAGTAGAAGGCCAAACGCTCTGAAACCCCCCAAAAGCAAACACTCCACCGCTGCAGGATCAGCTGAGCCAAGCCATAGATAACATCAAGTGAAGGAGGATCCGCAAGCACAGTGAAGTGATAAAAGCTGGTATTCTTTATTGAAAAAAGCCACATGAAATGACACAGAAAAGGCCACAAAATGACTGACACGTATCGGGCTCAAAGTTCGTCCTTAATCATAGTCATACCATATGACTATGATTAAAGGCGAACTTTGAGCCCAATATGCGTCAGTCATTTTGTGGCCTTTTCTGTGTCATTTCATGTGGCTTTTTTCAATAAAGAATACCAGCTTTTATCACTTCACTGTGCTTGCGGATCCTCCTTCACTTGATGTTATCTATGGCTAATCCTAATGTCCTACCATATTATTATTATGTATTTATATAGCACTGACATCTTCTGCAGCACTGTACAGAGTACATTGTCGTGTTACTGACTGTCCTCAGAGGGGCTCACAATCTAATCCCTGCCATAGTCATAGACTAATACTTTCACTATAGGATTGTTTGGGGGGAAACCAGTTCACTTATTAGTATGTTTTGAAGATGTAGGAGAATATGAAGTATCTGAATGAAATCTGGGGGCACTTATACCTGGCTTCCTATATTGGGGGAACCTATACCTGGAGTGATACTGGGGCCCCTATACCTGTACCTGGCTACCTAACCAGGGGGCACCTATACCTATACCTGGCTACCTAACCAGGGGGCACCAATACCTGTACCTGGCTACCTAACCAGGGGGCCCCTATAACTGTACCTGGCTACCTAACCAGGGGGCACCTATACCTGTACCTGGCTACCTAACCAGGGGGCACCTATACCTGTACCTGGCTACCTAACCAGGGGGCACCTATACCTGTACCTGGCTACCTAACCAGGGGGCACCTATACCTGTACCTAGCTACCTAACCAGGGTCCACCTATACCTGTACCTGGCTACCTAACCAGGGGGCACCTATACCTGTACCTGGCTACCTAACCAGGGGGCCCCTATACCTGTACCTGGCTACCTAACCAGGGGGCACCTATACCTGTACCTGGCTACCTAACCAGGGGGCCTCTATACCTGTACCTGGCTACCTAACCAGGGGGCACCTATACCTGTACCTGGCTACCTAACCAGGGGGCACCTATACATGTACCTGGCTACCTAACCAGGGGGCCCCTATACCTGTACCTGGCTACCTAACCAGGGGGCACTTGTACCTGGCTACCTAAAACTCATAGCAAAAAAAATATACACTATATACACCACCCTGTAAAGAGGAACAATAACTGAGATGTGGCCAATGGGGGGGGCGCCCTTGGGCAGCTCAGCCTCTGTTGGTGGTAGTACTTGTCCCGGCCCTGGGGGATTGTGACTCTATTGGGATTTGTAGTTTGCCAGCTGTGCTGAGAAGAACTTGAATTGTGGAGACATAAAAGCTTGTAACCAGGGGTGTAAGTACACTTCCTCTTCCATTTGCAAGTGCGGTGCAGCCATCCAATCACCATGCAGCATCAGTCCAATGTCATGTGAAAGGGATAGAAGCCGCATGGTGATTGTCTGACTGCATGGCACCTGTTAACTAAAGAGGAATTGAAGTTAGGAGGACCTGTATCGTTGCCAGGTAATGTATAAAGGTCCCCTCTGCTGCTGCTCTGCATTAACTACATATAGGACCACCTCCCAGCTCCTGCTCCTGAGCCCCCATCTTCTAAGCTCTCAGCAACAATGGCTGGGGTCACAGGGGCTATTGCTACACCCCTGCTTATGCCCAGCACACAATAGATACAAATACAAATATGCCAGTGGGTCACTCTTCTGATATATGCACACCCCACACATACTCACACTGACAACTCAATCTATGTTCTATCTGGAATAACTAGCTGGGTATTGCAATCATAAACATGGGAACACGTCCAGCATAAAGCAATCCAAAAGTTTCCAAATGGTTCACATGGGAACAAAGGTCACACTTATCAGACTAGAGCATAGGCCCGGTTCACATTAGCATTTGCCAACAGAACCAGCCGTACGGATCCGTGGTCCGTTCCGCTGAACGGACAAAAAAATGCTGCAGGACCCAATTTTCCGGACCGTTTCACTCAGCAGAACAGAACTGGAAGGTTTTGCAGCAAATAGGAACAAATGAAAACGGATGTTATACAACACACTGGCCGTAAAACGGACCGTTTTCACCGGATCCAACTGGCCTCATCCGTATGTCCGGTTCGTAAAACAACGCTAATGTGAACCGGGACATAGGTTACTGTGCTACAGTGATCACAACTGATCAAACATCAAAGCATATAAATCATAAGCCAGAACTTTCACCTCATATGCATCCTAATCACAGATTCTTTAGGTGGAGTGTGTATAGCAGCAGCAGCAATATATACATATGGCACCTCTCCATGTCCACACTGCCTCCAGGACAAAATCGGGCAGCCACACCCCTCTCCTCCATTCTTCTTGTGCAACATCAGAATGGGAGCATCCCTTGAATATGTGGATAACTCCACCCACAAATTAACTCCCACTCTGCTGGCAAGAAGGGGCTAGAGGAGCAAGGCGGAAGCCAGCCAGCTTGGTATTTTCAAAAAGTACAGACGTGTAATGTACAGCATTTTGTGCACTGCAAATTAATGTGAATTTACTGTCATATGCATTTAAAATGGGATGCATAATTAAAGCTTCAAATTAATAAAGAGCTACATCGCTGTATATAACTTCATGTAAGCCAAGTACATGCAAAAAGAGTACCCCCTATAACTAACTGAAATTCTGCCTGGGAAATGGAAACCGCATTTAAATCAGAACTGAACTTTTGCAGAGCACACAATGAAAAGTCTTTATTCCACATATAGTTGTTGAATAAATTCACTACTCTGTGTTCAGTGGTTGTTTAGCCAGATCGAAGTGGCTAATTAGTTATTATCAGTAGCTGTGAATAGACTGCAGGAGCACTGCCTTGGCAGCTCTCCTTATACAGTAAATACCAAGGCTTAACTCTTTCAGTGCTCCCTGCAAAGTGAAACCAAATTGTAAACTTCAGTTTTTTTTTAGGATTTTCATAAATTGTAATGAAGGTAAGATTTTGTTTTATCCATAAAGGTTATCATGTGACTAAAGGTTATCATGTGACTAATCTTTTAGAGCAGAGAGAAAACTCTGATATTAGTTTCACTTTAAATCTTAGTGTGTCATCACCAACCCCCAGTACTACTAACATTACAGGACGAGCTCCGGTCCTACTGATCGCATGCAAGGATAAAAGTGGATAAAAACTTTAAAATTTGCTGGGAGGAAGTGGTGGACTTACCTCCATAAAGCAGACACGAAAGACTGTCTGAATAGTAGTCACATTTATTAATTTCACATTTATTAATTAGTACCCCAAAACAGTGCAACGCGTTTCGCAGGCCCAGCCCGCTTCATCAGGCAATAAAAATGGGGACAAGACAGAATTTCAGCTGCTATTGCTGAAATTCTGTCTTGTCCCCATTTTTATTGCCTGATGAAGCGGGCTGGGCCTGCGAAACGCGTTGCACTGTTTTGGGGTACTAATTAATAAATGTGACTACTATTCAGACAGTCTTTCGTGTCTGCTTTATGGAGGTAAGTCCACCACTTCCTCCCAGCAAATTTTAAAGTTTTTATCCACTTTTATCCTGCTGGCGCCTCTGTTCTCCTACTGCTATACCGTGTCCACCCCTGGTGGAGGGGTGATCTACCCCCTTTCGCATCTACAGAGAGCGACTTCTTATCCCTGAGTGAGGACAGGTCTAATCTCCTCACCTGCCTATACAGTGGTTGCCTGTGTGGTAACCCATGTTTGTGAGTATAATTTTCTCACGATAACCTTTACTTCATTTATGCTTAACATACTACACTATATTGGGCTCTCGGTTTCTCCACTCTTGATCGCATGCAAGAATCTCTGCATTCTCCGCTGTCTTTATGGTTTCCTTACACTCCACTTTTCACAGTAATTGAATAAAGCAAAAATGTTAGCTAATGTGACACAGATCAGACCAAATATGCTTTTTCTGTTACATCCTCCTAGAACAATAAAGGATATTGCGATTACATATGATATTCATGCTGAAAGGTTTCCTCAGACCGAGAAATCATTAACATTATTGCACATTAGAGCAAAAGATTGTTTACATTTAAGCGAGTAACATTTTATGTGCAATTATATTTGTAACGTTCTACTTGGAGTTGTGCATATAAAGTGCAGAGGATATCAGCAGTTTTTTAACTGTGTAACATGATTTATATGCCATTTTCTAATTAAGCATGAAGGGAATGATGTCTGGAGGCATAGCTGGATGATCAGGACTGTGGATTTTGTGCATTCATTATTATTTCATCCGCATGCAGTACCGCTACCCCGTATAAACAATTCATTATTTTAACATTTTATCTGAGTTTAAATATTAAGAGCATTGTACGCGGATGATGCTGTACACAAGTAATTAGGAATCATTAGACTGTGCAGGAAGACATGGTATACCGGTACAAATGTAAATTAGTAATTACTCCGAGTTATTAAAGGTAATCTTTAAGGGACCACTGTTGCGAAAATCTTAAAATTTTAAATACATGTAAACACAAACAAATAAGAAGCACGTTTCTTCCTTAGTAAAATTAGCCATAAATTACTTTTCTCCTATGTTGCTGGCCAGATTCCCTGCTCGCTGCACACTGTTTTTGGCAGTTGGAGAGAGCAAATGCCATTCACTAAGTGCTTTTGAAAATAAAGAAAACCCTGAAAACCCCCCATGAGGAGATGGGCTAATTCAAAACCTTTCGGTTCTGTCAGATTTCTGCTACCTACTGTAAGTGACAGCAACATAGGAGAAAAGTAATGTATGGCTCATTTTACTCTGGAAGAAACATACTTTCTTATCTGTATATGTTTACATATATTTTAATTTAACATTTTCGCGACAGTGGTCCTTTAAGAGCCGTAAACAAATTACATGTTGGTTTATTTTAAGCACACTTGTAGTCAGTCTAAAAGTTTTGTAGGGGGGCCCAGAGATTTCTAGTTACACCCCTGGGTGACCTGGTAGATTTTGATTATGGTAACCCAATGTACCAGCAGCGGAGGTGTTTTACTGAAGCAAATGGGCAATGAGGCTTCACTGTGTTGATTTCAAGCATCCAAATTAGGTGGTGAGAAAAAAATGGAAGTTTGCCTTCTTAAAACAGAAGGTATGTGTGATTATTCAGGCTGGAGGGAGTATATGATGTCTCCCACAATGCATCACTGCTGAATATGCAAATTGTCCCTTTGTTGTCCCTGATACCTAATCAATCCAGATTGAACCACTGGAAATCAATGATTTGTCAGGAGGTGTGCTTAGCGTACAGGGACATATTACTCTTCACACATTTTCAGATACATTTTCCTTTACAGTACATACTACATCATATTGAGCTCTGGTTATCCCTTGTCCCGATTATTGTATTATATTCTGTACATGTTGGCAACTTGGGGGTTAAATCACTATAACAAATAGCAAGCGTTACCTCCTGTAACGCTCGCTATCTCCTTTTGCTCCCCTTACTGCACGCTTAGCGTGCCTTATCAGCGTTAATATGCCTTATCAGAGTTGGTGTGCCTTATCAGAGTTAATATGCCTTATCAAGGTTAACATGCCTTATCAGAGTTGATGTGCCTTATCAGAGTAGCATAGCAAGCGCTACAAACTTATGTCTGCTAATTGGCAATGACGAGAGCTCCACTCGTCCTGCCCTGAGCACCTGCGGGTCCAATCAATTTAAAGGACATTATCCTTGCACTTTGATTGGCCCAATTGGCTGCCTGTCACTTGACAGGAAACTTGACAGGCAGCCTATTGGGCCAATCAAAGTGCGGAGATAATGTCCTTTAAAGTGATTGGATCCACAGGGGCTCAGGACAGGATGAGCGGAGCTCTCGTCATTGCCAATTAGCAGGTAATGTTAATAAGGCATGTTAGCTCTGATAAGGCATGCTAAGTGTGCAGTAAGGAATGCAAAAGGAGATAGCGAGCGTTATAGGAAGTAATGCTCGTTTTTTTGTTACAGTGAAACAATCCCTTTGTTTGTATCCATGAAACATTGTAATTTAAATTGTTTGTAATGCTTTGTACAAAATGTGTAAAGGTGGCTACTAACAAACAATTGCTGAACAATCGTTTGGAAACGATTTTGTATGAATGATTGGAACTGATTGTTTGGGACCATTAATGGACACATTAACCAATCCAATCGGATTAACCCATTCGCGTTCCGTCGTTTTCACTTGAGAAATGTTCACCTCCAATTCATTAGCCTATAACTTTATCACTACTAGAGATGAGCGTAATGACCTAATTACGATTTTGCGAAATTTCGCGTAATTAGTGTAATTACGATTATGGCCGTAAGTACATAATCGTAATGAAGAAGGATTTCGCGAAATTTCGCGTAAGCGTAATTTTCGCGTAATTTTCGCATTACAGTCGTATCATGCCGTAATTTCGCATTAAACGCTACCGTAATTTCGCGTTAAACCGTAACGCTCCGTATAATATAAATAAGCCGCCGACTTTAAGGGTTAATAGCAAAGCCCCCTTAAATGCTAAGAGCCTCAAATTTGGAGAATATATTAAGGAGATCAGGAGGAATAAGAGGAAAATTTTTTTTTTCAAAAAGACCTTATAGTTTTTGAGAAAATCGATGTTAAAGTTTCAAAGGAAAAATGTAAACATTTAAAAACCCGCCGACTTTAACGGTTAATAGCAAAGCCTGCTTAAAGTTTAGGAACACCAAATTCCCAGGGTATATTAAGGGGATCAGTGGGAATAAGAGGAAAAAATTTTTTTTTTAAAAAGACCTTATAGTTTTTGAGAAAATCGATTTTTAAGTTTCAAGGGCGAAAATGTCTTTTAAATGCGGAAAATGTCAGTTTTTTTTGCACAGGTAACAATAGTGTATTATTTTCATAGATTCCCCCAAGTGGGAAGAGTTTTACTTACTTCGTTCTGAGTGTGGGAAATATAAAAAAAAAACGACGTGGGGTCCCCCCTCCCAGACCTCTTTAACCCCTTGTCCCCCATGCAGGCTGGGATAGCCAGAATGCGGAGCACCGGCCGCGTGGGGCTCCGCACCCTGACTATACCAGCCCGCATGGTCCATGGATTGGGGGGTCTCGGAAGGGGAGGGGCAGCCAAGCTTTCCCCTCCCCCTCCGAGCCCTTGTCCAATCCAAGGACAAGGGGCTCTTCTCCACCTCCGATGGGCGGTGGAGGTGGAGGCCGCGATTTCCTGGGGGGGAGGTTCATGGTGGAATCTGGGAGTCCCCTTTAAAAAGGGGTCCCCCAGATGCCCACCCCCCCTCCCAGGAGAAATGAGTATAGAGGTACTTGTACCCCTTACCCATTTCCTTTAAGAGTTAAAAGTAAATAAACACACAAACACATAGAAAAAGTATTTTAATTGAACAAAAAACATAACCACGAAAAAAGTCCTTTAATATTCTTAATTAACCATTAATACTTACCTGTCCCTTTAATTAAATGATCCCACGCAATATCCTCTGAAATGTTCTATCAGTTACAATGTAACAAAGTTATTACAATGTAACAACTTTGTTACATTGTAACTACGCCGCACCCGACGTCACTCACCGCCGCGTCTGTGCTGCAGGACCCGACAGAGCTCTGAGCATCTTTGTATTTGGGCTCCAAGGAGCCCCATTGGTCCTTAGCAGACCAATGGGGTTCCTTCTGATTTGAAGGAACCCCATTGGTCTGCTAAGGACCAATGGGGCTCCTTGGAGCCCAAATACAAAGATGCTTAGAGAGCTCTGAGCTATATAGCTCAGAGCTCTGTCGGGTCCGTGCAGGACGCTAAGTCCCCGCCGGCTCCGCTGCCCTCCCCGCCTCTCCCACATGTCACCCACATGTCACCCACATGTGGGTGACATGTGGGTGACAGATGTGGGCGGGGTGGACAGCGGGAGCTGCGGGGACTTAGCGTCCTGCACGGACGCGTATGCGGCGGCTGAGCGGCGAGTGGCGTCGGGTGCGGCGTAGTTACAATGTAACAAAGTTGTTACATTGTAATAACTTTGTTACATTGTAACTGATAGAACATTTCCGAGGATATTGCGTGGGATCATTTATTTAAAGGGACAGGTAAGTATTAATGGTTTTTTCGTGGTTATGTTTTTTGTTCAATTAAAATACTTTTTCTAAGTGTCTGTGTGTTTATTTACTTTAACTCTTAAAGGAAATGGGTATGGGGTACAAGTACCTCTATACTAATTTCTCCTGGGAGGGGGGGTGGGCATCTGGGGGACCCCTTTTTAAAGGGGACTCCCAGATTCCACCATGAACCTCCCCCCCAGGAAATCGCGGCCTCCACCTCCACCGCCCATCGGAGGTGGAGAAGAGCCCCTTGTCCTTGGATTGGACAAGGGCTCGGAGGGGGAGGGGAAAGCTTGGCTGCTCCTCCCCTTCCGAGACCCCCCAATCCATGGACCATGCGGGCTGGTATAGTCAGGGTGCGGAGCCTCACGCGGCCGGTGCTCCGCATTCTGGCTATCCCAGCCTGCATGGGGGACAAGGGGTTAAAGAGGTCTGGGAGGGGGGACCCCACGTCGTTTTTTTTTTATATTTCCCACACTCAGAACGAAGTAAGTAAAACTCTTCCCACTTGGGGGAATCTATGAAAATAATACACTATTGTTACCTGTGCAAAAAAAAACTGACATTTTCCGCATTTAAAAGACATTTTCGCCCTTAAAACTTAAAAATCGATTTTCTCAAAAACTATAAGATCTTTTTGAAAAAAAATTTTTTCCTCTTATTCCCACTGATCCCCTTAATATACCCTGGGAATTTGGTGTTCCTAAACTTTGGGCAGGCTTTGCTATTAACCGTTAAAGTCGGCGGGTTTTTAAATGTTTACATTTTTCCTTTGAAACTTTAACATCGATTTTCTCAAAAACTATAAGGTCTTTTTGAAAAAAAATTTTTTCCTCTTATTCCTCCTGATCTCCTTAATATATTCTCCAAATTTGAGGCTCTTAGCATTTAAGGGGGCTTTGCTATTAACCCTTAAAGTCGGCGGCTTTTTTATATTATACGAAGCGTTACGGTTTAACGCGAAATTACGGTAGCGTTTAATGCGAAATTACGGCATGAACGAAACGCGAAATTTCGCGTTGAAAATTACGCTTACGGTATTTTCAATTACGATTTTAATGGCAATTTCGCTACGCTAATTTCGCATCGTAATCGCAAATTTCGCATGCGTAATTATAGTAATGCGAAATTACGAAAATTTCAGCTCAACTCTAATCACTACTTATCACAATGAACTGATCTATATCTTGTTTTTTCCGCCACCAATTAGGCTTTCTTTGGGGGGTACATTTTGCTAAGAGCCACTTTACTGTAAATGCATTTTAACAGGAAGAATAAGAAAAAAACTGAAAAAAATCATTATTTCTCAGTGTTCAGCCATTATAGTTTTAAAATAATACATGCCTCCATAATTAAAACTCATGTATTGTATTTGCCCATATGTCCCGGTTATTACACCGTTAAAATTATGTCCCTATCACAATGTATGTCGACAATATTTTATTTGGAAATAAAGGTGCATTTTTTCCGTCTTGAATCTATCACTATTTAGAAGTTTAAAATAAAAAAAAATATAGAAATATTTCATCTTTACATTGATATTTAAAAAGTTTAGACCCTTAGGTAAATATTTACAAGTTTTTTTTTATTGTAATGTTTTTTGTTTTTTTATAGTAAACATTTTATTTGGGTAGTTTTGGGAGGGTGGGATGTAAACAATAGATTTATAATGTAAATGTGTTTTTGAGTTTTATTTTTTTTAACTTTTAGTTGTAGTTTTACTTTTTGGCCACAAGATGGCGGCCATGAGTTTGTTTACATGACGTCACTCTAAGCGTAACATACACTTAGAGAGACGCATGGGGGACGCTAAAGCCAGAAAAAGCGCAGCTTCCGAGAGAAGCTGTCGCTTTTTCAGCGGGGGAGAGGAATCAGTGATCGGGCACCATAGCCCGATTCACTGATTGCCTGGATAACGAACCGCGGGCCGGGAGCACGCATGCACGCGATCGGCCGCGGGAGCGCGCATGGTTCCTGGACGTAGTTTCTACGTCCAGGAACTAAAATAGGTTAATGAAATCGATCGAATTTTCAGATCGATTTAATTAATCTAATCACATTGCTTAGGAGATTTTTGTCTATTAATGGACCCAAATCATAATTTTTGATCATTCATACGAAATCGTTTGTAAACGATCATTTAGCAAATTGTATTGTTAGTGACCACCTTTAGTTTAGTCTATTGCAATAACGCTACTTCATCAGATAAAGCAGAACAGTCTTTAGAATGGAAGACTGCCAGATGACATTTTTTTACCGGTAGTACATTCAGTTTATTTTCTCTTGTTAATGCAGAAACGCTTTCACTAATGTTGGTTGTTTATCTGAAAACAGAACTTGCAGCATTACACTTTACTTGAAGAACATGCAAAGCCCGGAGAGTAGACTAGTTAAGTAAAAACATTAGTCGGCAGAGTGCTTAATGCTCGCTGTGCGCAGTGACAGCAGGCAATGTATTTACTTCCCTTTATCCTGCCAAAGCGTCGCACACGGTAAAATACCAAAAGAGAGCTACACAGAAACTCCTTCTGAATTACTGTGAGCTACGGGAATAAAAGGAGGAAAAAAGCAAAACCTCTTAGAGAATGTTTAGGACATGTACTTATTTCATAATGGATGGAAGAGGGAATACAATGCATCATGATACATATTCATAAGATGATTTTTTTCTCCCTTCATAATATAAGTAGCTGTATTGAAAGTTGTCTTGCATGTCGTGAAGGCCTTATAAAGTTAGGGGCTGAGATAAAGCAAACCTGAAGTGACAAAATTCACTTCAAGTTTAAAGAGACACTGAAGTGAAAAAAACATGATAATATAATGATTTGTATGTGTGGTACAGCTAAGAAATAAAACATTAGGAGCAGAGAAATGAGTCTAATATTGTTTCCAGTACAGGAAGAGTTAAGAAACTCCAGTTATCTATGCAAAGCTTGGTGTAATTGCCTTCTTAAAACAGAAGGAAATTTGCAATAATTCAGTTATAAGTGAGCATTTGTGGTTACCCACAATGCACTATCACTGAATATGCAAATTATCCCTTTTCGCCCTTGTTAAGCCAAGCAAGCATCCAGAACCGCTGGTATATAGCAAGCCTATAGCTTTAAGTTTTACACAGCCATATCAAACCCACATGTAGACAGCCTGTTTCGGACTTTTGGTCCTCATCAGTACATGGCAGGGATTGATAAGGCTGTATGAAATAGGGCTTGGACGAAAGAGCAAAAGAGCCATTGAGCTCCACGACTTTTAAGGTCACAGAGAGCTCTGTCTTCTGAAGTTTGTCAGTCATTGTATTTTTTTTTCTCTGCAGAGAACAGGTCAATAATTCACTGGCCTGCTCTGTAAAAACATTTAGAATGCTGAGTAGTGTGTAAACTGAAAATATTAGAGAATGGTGCAATGTTATAAAAAAAAAACTATATAACTGAAAATACAAATATGAGAATATTTTCTTTGCTACTAATTAGAGATGTCGCGAATCTCCGATTTTCGGTTCGCGAACTGGGTTCGCGAACTTCCGCGGAAGGTTCGGTTCGCGGAAAAGTTTGCGAACCGCAATAGACTTCAATGGGGAGGCGAACTTTGAAAAATAGAAAAAATTATGCTGGCCACAAAAGTGATGGAAAAGATGTTTCAAGGGGTCTAACACCTGGATGGGGGCATGGCGGAGTGGGATACATGCCAAAAGTCCCCAGGAAAAATCTGGATGTGACGTAAAGCAGCATTTTAAGGGCAGAAATCACATTGAATGCTAAATTGCAGGCCTAACGTGCTTTAAAACATCTTGCATGTGTATACATCAATCAGGGAGTGTAATTAGTGTACTGCTTCACACTGACACACCAAACTCACTGTGTAACGCACCGCAAACAGCTCTTTGTGTAGTGACGGCCATGCTGGACTACTGCGCAACATGGCGAGGTTGCTCTTCCTCACTCAGTGATGTCAGGTAATGTGTGACTTCCTTCTCAACTTTCCATGGCATTGTTAAAAAGCTTACGTTTTGTTTTTAAATTACATTTTCTACTTGCTGTGTACTTGTTCAGTACCGCTACAATGAGAATCCTGTGGAGGCGGGCAAGTCTGCCATTGTGACCCCGGGTAATGGCCGGGGAATGAGGGGTTTGAATCCGGTGTGGAGCCTGAGCAATGGCTACCACTACACATCCAAGGAGGGCAGCGGGCAGGCATGCACACCCCCCCGCCCGAGGTAGTGACCAAAAATAACAATACAGGAGGCGGACTTTCGAGGCCCTGCTGTGTATTTGAAATGAATTAACTTTAAATCCTTTAACGGGAATCCGGGTATATGCAGTACTGGGTAGTACAATGTGCAGCTCCCTGTCACACACACAGGCAGTCAGTCACTGAATGTGCTGGGCTGCTGGCAGTGGCACACACACACTATCAATTAGCAAGGCTGTGCATGCAACAAAAGTGTCAGTTTGACACACAGTAAAAAAAAAAAAAAGTACAGGATGAGCTCTGACAAAAGCTAAGGTGCTATAAAGCAATAATAACCAGCCAAGGAGCAAACTAAGCAGCCAAGAACCTAACTAATCTGTCCCTAGAAGAACAAGTCTGCAGCAGCTGTCCCTTTCCTCTCACTAGCAGGCACACGAGTGAGTGTAATGGCCGCCGGAGCCTGCCTTATATAAGGGGGGGTGGGGCTCCAGGGCTTACTGTAGCCTGAATGGCTACAATGTGCCTGCTGACTGTGATGCAGAGGGTCAAAGTTGACCCTCATAGTGCATTATGGGGCGAATCGAACTTCCGTAAAAGTTCGCCTGGCGCAGGCGAACGCGAACCACCAATGTTCGCCTGGAACCGTTCGCCGGCGAACCGTTCGCTACACCTCTACTACTAATATTCTAGTAATTATCCGTACTACACAACCAATTCATTATATCATTTTTTTTCCGCTTCAGTGTCTCTTTAAAGCTAATGTTAAGCTGGCAAAAAAAATTAAACAGATACTCACCTATGGAGAGGGAAAGCTCTGGGTCCTATAGAGCCTTCCTGCTCTTCTGACGGTCCCTGCATTCCAGTGATGTCACCCCAGTGTGAATCCTCCGCCACAGGAGGCTGCGGAAGACTTCGGGAGCCCGAGTGCACGCTCACGAGTGCGCAGGAAACAGCTGCCACTCTTTGGGAATATTCAGGCTCCGGAAGAATTCTGAAGCCTCATGCAGCAGAAGAAAGCAGTCTCTGACCCATTGGTCGGAGACTGCTAACAGTGGAGCCAGCAGTGGAACCCAGGGACCAGGAGAGAAGCGGGTGAGAAGATAGAAGTGAGACAATAAAAATACATCAGGAAATGGTTGACATTAGCCATGTAATTATTTGATGGTCTTTTCCAGGAAAGGTAAAAATTTCTTGTAGAAAAGTGGGTCTCAGCTACCTAGAGGGATGAAGTTCAATCCTGGGTAGATGGCTCGATAGAAAATTTCCGACATGTCCAATCTCCTGCCCGATCGTTTCGCCACTCGATTACGCATTAAACACAATGGAAAAAGATAATAAAAACGACTGGAAGATAAGAGAATCACCTGCGGAATCGAGCGGGGAATCGATCGAGCGGGAGAATCGAGCGGCAAAATCGAGCCGTGTATTCACAGCATTAAAGAGGAACTCCAGTGAAAATAATGTAATAAAAAAGTGCTTCATTTTTACAATAATTATGTATAAATAATTGAGTCAGTGTTTGCTCATTGTAAAATCTTTTAAATCCCTGATTTACATTCTGACATTTATTACATGGTGACATTTTTACTGTTGGCAGATGATGTAGCTGCTGCACAGGGACGGATCTAGACCAAGTTGCGCCTGGGGCAAGGTCAGGTTTTGGCGACTAAAGATCAGATTTTGGCGCCTAAAGATCAGGTTTTGGCGCCTAAACTGCCATTCCCCATCCAAATGTTGCCGCCTTTTTAAGAATTCAACAAACTGCGCCTGGGACAAGAGACCCGTCTGCCCCCCCCCCCCCCCCCCCCAGATCCGTCCCT
This sequence comes from Hyperolius riggenbachi, assembly GCF_040937935.1. Classification (NCBI taxonomy): domain Eukaryota; kingdom Metazoa; phylum Chordata; class Amphibia; order Anura; family Hyperoliidae; genus Hyperolius; species Hyperolius riggenbachi. Next base: position 97,026,458 of record NC_090647.1, read on the forward strand.
GCTGCTGCATGCTTTTTTGGCAGTTGGAAACAGCTGTAAACAGCTATTTCCCACAATGCAACAAGGTTCACAGACAGGAAACTGCCAGAAGTACCATGGTCCTCAGAGTTTCTTGTGGGAGGGGTTTCCCCACAATATCAGTCATACAGCGCCCCCTGATGGTCTGTTTGTGAAAAGGAATAGATTTCTCATGTAAAAGGGGGTATCAGCTACTGATTGGGATAAAGTTCAATTCTTGGTCAGAGTTTCTCCTTAAAGAGACTCTGTAACAACAAAAACCTCCCCTGGGGGGTACTCACCTCGGGTGGGGGAAGCCTCCGGATCCTAATGAGGCTTCCCACGCCGTCCTCTGTCCCACGGGGGTCTCGCTGCAGCCCTCCGAACAGCCGGCGACAGAGCCGACTGTAGCTTCAATATTTACCTTTGCTGGCTCCAGCGGGGGCGCTGTGGCGACTTTCGGCACGGAAATAGACGGAAATACCCGATCTGCGTCGGGTCCGCTCTACTGCGCAGACGCCGGAAACTTGCGCATGCGCAGTAGAGCAGACCCGACGGCGATCGGGTATTTCCACCTACTTCGGCGCCGACAGCCATCAGAGCGCCTGCGCAGGAGCCAGGAAGGTAAATATTGCATCACGGCTGTACGGAGGGCTACAGCGAGACCCCCGAGGGACGCAGGACAGCGTGGGAAGCCTCATTAGGATCCTGAGGCTTCCCCCACCCGAGGTGAGTACCCCCCAGGGGCCGTTTTGTCGTTACAGTTTCTCCTTAAAGTTCCTCTAGACCTGCATGTAGCAAGCATTCATTGATAATTCAAAGACAAGCTGTATTATCATTACATAAGATAAACATTTGTTCAGTTCAGGTTAACTTGATTATCTTGCTTACAGCTGTGTTATTGTTGCATAAGATAAACATTTGTTTAGCTCAAATTAGTTTGATTTTCATATTAACATTAATAAAAAAAGTATGTGTCTCTTTCCCAAACTCTGATAATTCCCATGCAAGGCACAGAGACATGGCAAACATCCTTATCTGTAGTTACCAACCTATTATGCTTGGCAGCAGAGGGGGTGGTGCCTTGAAAGGAGTGGAGCAAATTCTTTCCCCCTCTCAAAACCTTGTGCTCCCTGCTGGTGGGCATTTCATATATATGAAGATGTCTAGTGATGATGGACAGAGGTTTATGGTGTTTTCCAATTGCTCTTATAACAAGTACTACTTTATTTTTTGTAAAGGTTGACTGAATTCTCTGGGTTCCTTCTTCCTGGACCCTATCTTTCTCCATCCACTATTTGGTTTAAACTTCTTATCTTGATTGAACAGCTGCCTCTCCAGAGTTGCTTGGAGTTTTCTGTTCTTGCTACAAGCCTCCCACTACCATGCTTGAAGAATCTTGTCAGTTGGCCTGAAGTGCAATGTTTTCCTTACTGACTCAGGAGGAGACATTTGTTTTGTGTCTTCACTTTTCCAGCTTCAGTGCTCAACTGATGTATTACTGCTGGCCACAATTCTGTTAAAGTGAACCTCCACACTAAAAATCTACTTAGCAGAACGGAAAAGGCTTGGTGTTTCTTTAACAGTTTCACAGCATCAGAACTTTGTTTTTCTTACGGAAGCATGATTTTTAGCTGCATTTTAGCTAAGCTCCACCCATCAACGAAAACTGCCCGGGCTTTTTTTCCCTGATGCTGTGCAAAGCATGATGGGATTTCCTATGTTGTTGTTCACGTTGCCAAGCAACTGGGAGGGGTGATCAGCAGCACAGGACAGTTGGAACTGTGTCTCATGCTCCCTGTCACCTCCTTTCAACCAAAAAGATGGCTGCCCTCCTGAAATCAAACATTTGCCTGTTCTTTTACAACAGGGTGGGTAAGAGATTACATTACCTATCTATCTTAATTAACATAACTAATGTAACTTAATGACAGTATGTTTGTTTAGGCTGATGTTCCTCTTTAAGTAGTGGTTTGTGTACTTTATCTTGGGCCTACTTGATAGTGGTACAGCAAAACACATTTCTTGAAATATCTTAACTGACTTATAAAATTGTCATTAATATATAGTAGTAAAACACATTTTAGTGTAATTTACTGTTATAGGAAGCATAAAGCAAATTATGCTGCCCCATGATATACTTACTCGAGGCTTCGTCCAGCCCCTTGAAGCCGACATCCGAGCCAGGTCAACATCTGCAAGGAGTTTGTATGTTCTCCCCGTGTCTGCGTGGGTTTCCACCAAAAACATACAGATAAGTTAATTGGCTTCCCCCAAAAAATTGGCCCTAGACTAAAATATACATGCACTACACAATACATACATAGACATATGACTGTGTTAGGGACTAGATTGTGAGCTCCTTTGAGGGACAGTTAGTGACAAGACTATATATATACTCTGTACAGCGCTGTGGAAGATGTTGGCGCTATATAAAAACTAAATAATAATAATAATAATTTACCCATGCAACATCTCTGCTCGCAGCCGCCGGCCCAGGGTCCCCGCCGGTGCAGAGGCCAACCTCCTCTACTGTGCCTGCATGAGCGCCGCTCTCAATCAAGTCCACGTTGTCCGCACAGGCACATTAGCTCTGCACTTGCGCAGTATGCTGCGGACAACGTGGACTTGATTGACAGCAGCGCTTCACACAGGCGCAGTAAGGACAACTACAAGTTCGGCCTCTGCACCGGTGAGGACCCCGGGCTGGCGGCTGAGAGCAGAGCTGTAGAGTGGGACATGTCGGCTACAAGGGGCTGGAGGAAGCCTCGGGTAAGTATATCATGGGGCAGCACAATTTGCTTTATGTTTCCTTTAACCTTCCTGGCGGTAAGCCCGAGCTGAGCTCGGGGTAAGCCGCCGGAAGGCACCGCTCAGGCCCCGCTGGGCCGATTTGCATAATTTTTTTTTTTGCTGCACGCAGCTAGCACTTTGCTAGCTGCGTGCAGTGCCCGATCGCCACCGCTACCCGCCGATCCGCCGCTATCCGTCGCGCCGCAGCCGCTCCCCCCCCCAGACCCCGTGCGCTGCCTGGCCAATCAGTGCCAGGCAGCTCTATGGGGTGGATCGGAATCCCCTTTGACGTCACGATGTCGATGACGTCGGTGACGTCATCCCGCCCCGTCGCCATGGCGACGGGGGAAGCCCTCCGGGAGATCCCGTTCTTTGAACGGGATCTCCGATCGCCGGCGGCGATCGGAGGGGCTGGGGGGATGCCGCTGAGCAGCGGCTATCATGTAGCGAGACTTTGTCTCGCTACATGAAAAAAAAAAAAAATTTTTCAAAAGAAAGATTTGCTGCCCCCTGGCGATTTTTTTGCAAACCGCCAGGAGGGTTAAGAATCATGTGTCCATTTCAGCGAAGCAGACAATTTGGGCACGAGTGGCACCAAAGCAAATATGGGGGGAGGGCCAAAAAAATAACAGGTGCCAGAGAAGTATTGCTGGGCTCAATCTGTGGGAGGTAAGTATTTAAAATATGTTTACTTCCTGGTGTTTTGGTTTTTTTCAGATCAAAGGTACAAAATGTGTTACACAGACATACCTGCTGTGGATCCCAGTGAGGGAAAGCACTCATCAGCCTTCGCGTGCCAAGACTAATTGCCCCATGTACCTCCAGGCTAATAGAAGCACATATGCTTGAGTGGTCAGCACCACTGACCTTTAAAAGCTCTTTATCACCAGAAAATAAAATTACAGTAGTTACCAAAGCCACTAGATCAGTATCGTACTGACAACAGAGCAAGCGCTGCATACAATGACTCATAAAACAGCGTAGAGTATTATGTATGCGTTCTCCCCCATTCAGGTGGCCTCGGCTGGCTCCTCCCAATGTGCTGTCCTTGCAGTGTATGGTCGGTGCAGCCTCTTCCCAACACAGCTCGCTTCACTAATACTTGTGCACCGCCACATCCGGGGTCCACCCTATTCGTTTCTTTATACAATACCATCAGGGAGGAACAGAACTTCACTAGTTAAAGAGAAACCCCGACCAAGAATTGAACTTTATCCCAATCAGTAGCTGATACCCCCTTTTACATGAGAAAACTATTTCGTTTCACAAACAGACCATCAGGGGGTGTTATATGACTGATATTGTGGTGAAACCCCTCCCACAAAGAAATTCTGAGTACATACTCTTGGCAGTTTCCTGTCTGTGAACCTTGCTGCATTGTAGGAAATATGTTTCCAACTGCCAAAAAAGCATGCAGCAGCTATATCACCTGCAAACAGTAAAAATGTCACCATGTAATAAATGTCAGAATATAAATCAGGGATTTAAAAGATTTAACAATGGACAAACACTGTCTAAATCATTTATACATAATTATTGTAAAAATGAAGCACTTTTTAATTACATTATTTTCACTGGAGTCCTCTTTAAGGACTGCGCTAATTGAAATCCACACCCTGTTTTGATGACTATCTGGCTGCCAGAATGTAGATTTCAATCCACCGACGCCGCACGTTCTCCCCGCTTTCATCGCTCCCGACGATTTTGCCACTGTCTCCCCACCGCGGTTCACTCGCTCTGCCGTCTCTATAACAGCAGAGACCTGTGAGCATGTCAGGAGCTGATTTCAATGGCTCATGACCCTGCCTATCAACGTAAGCAGCTCCCATTGGCTTACATAGATGGGCATGATCAGGAGCCAATGAAAGCGGCATAGAGATGGCAGAGTGAGTGGCTGAGGTTCCCGGCATGCGGCGTGGACGGCGATTGCGGCGGGTATGTGCAGCGATTCTACAGCATTTGTCATTATTCCATTGTTTATTGAACCAGCGGTCTCTGGTACTTAAGGGGGCAGAGACCACTGGTACTTAAAGAGAAACTCCGACCAAGAATTAAACTTTATCCCAATCAGTAGCTGATACCCCCTTTTACATGAGAAATCTATTCCTTTTCACAAATAGTGATGTTGTGAACCTCCGATTTTCGGTTCACGAACCCAGTTCGCGAACTTCCGCGGAAGGTTCAGTTCGCGTAAAAGTTCACGAACCGCAATAGACTTCAATGGGGACGAGAACTTTGAAAAATAGAAAAAAAATATGCTGGCCAGAAAAGTGATGGAAAACATGTTTCAAGGGGTCTAACACTTGGACCCAGGAGTGGGTTAGACACCAAAAGTCCCGGGGAAAATCTGGAATTGACGCAAAGCAGAGTTTTAAGGGCAGAAATCACATTGAATGCTAAATTGCAGGCCTAAAGTGCTTTTAAACATCTTGCATGTGTATACATCAATCAGGGAGTGTAATTAGAGTACTGCTTCACACTGACACACCAAACTCACTGTGTAACGCACCGCAAACAGCTGTTTGCGTAGTGAAGGCCGTGCTGGACTAGTGCGCAATATGGCCAGAGTGCAGGCCATGGCAGTTTCCCAGCCCATGTGGTCGCCGGCTGTGGTAGCTCAATGATAGAACAGTGACTGTCCAGCTCATCAAATTTGGTCTGTCCACAACAATGAAGTAACGACCTTATTATCTTCTTGCATGTAGGTAGGCATAGGTAGGAGTCCCAGTATAGGTAGGTAGGCATAGGTAGGAGTCCCAGTATAGGTAGGTAAGCATAGATAGGTGTCCCAGTAGTTAGCTAGGCATAGGTAGGAGTCCCAGTATAGGTAGGTAGGCATAGGTAGGTGTCCCAGTAGTTAGCTAGGCATAGGTAGGAGTCCCAGTATAGGTAGGTAGGCATAGGTAGAAGTCCAAGTATAGGTAGGTAGGCATAGGTAGGTGCCTCAGTAGTTAGCTAGGCATAGGTAGGAGACCCAGTATAGGAAGGTAGGCATAGGTAGGAGTCCCAGTATAGGTAGGCAGGCATAGGTAGGTCTCCTAGTATAGATAGGTAGGTAGGTGTCCCCGTATAGGTAAGTAGGTGCCTTAGTAGTTAGGTAGGCATAGGTAGGTGTCCCAGTATAGATAGTTAGGCAGGGCCTGGCTGGCACAGTAATAACAATTACCAAGGTCCAGCTGCAACAGATAGGGCTGTATAATGTCAGTGTCAGTGAGCAACACACACAAAAAAAACACTTCAGGAGAACATTAGCTCTCAAAAGAGCTGTTGAGGGGTGCTATTTTAGCAATAACAATCAGCCAGGAGCAAGCCAAGAGCCTAACTAATCTGTCCCTAGGAGAAAAAAATCTGCAGCAGCTCTCCTTAGTCTGTCTAATAGCAGGCAGACAAGTGACTCTAATGGCCGCCGGAGGCTGCCCTATATAAGGGGGGTGGGGCTCCAGGGCTTAGTGTAGCATGAATGGCTACAATGTGCCTGCTGACTGTGATGCAGAGGGTCAAAGTTGACCATCATAGTGCATTATGGGGCGAATCGAACTTCCGCAAAAGTTTGCCTGGTTATTGTAAAAATGAAGCACTTTTTTTATTACATTATTTTCACTGGAGTTCCTCTTTAATTGGTTAATGTTGTGGCACTTGTGGGACTTTCTTGCGATTAAATATGAATTTGGTGCCTGTACAGAGTATTGACCTGTATTTCTGAACGTTGTGTTTTTACAGATCTTGTGACACCTAAATTGCACACAGGTGGACTTCATTTCACTAATTATGTAACTTTTGGCTTCATGACAAAGGGGTTGAATATATATGCACTATCGAATTTTCCGCTTATTTAATTTTTTAATAATTTTTATATAAGTGTTTTTCATTTCACTTCACCAAATTAATTGGTGACTAATTTGTGTAGATCCATTACATAAAAAGCAAGATTAAGAAGCATTAAAATTACAGATTGGATTGCAACAAAATAGGTACAATGATGGGATGGGGGTTGCTTAAGGCTGCTTTCACAGTGAGACGTTACAGGCGCACGTTAGTGCAGCCTGTAACGCTCCCCAACGCACAGCAATGTAACTGCAATTGGCTGTTCACAGTGCCCACGTTGCGTTACATTGTAACGCTGCACGTCAATCTAAAGTGCAGCATGCTACGGCGTTAGAGCGGCTTTGCCGCGTTAGCCTGCTTGCACAGGCGCAGTGATTAGCCACATGGCTAATTAATATTCACTGCACTGTGCTGACGTCACTGGCGGGACCACGTGATGCGGAGTGTTCCGCTCACGTGGTCTCCACCAGCGCATGCGTACTATAGTACGCATCACGGACACATCAAAGAGCCGCGGCTCTTTGCTAAGGTCCTCTGCCACCATCACCATGCGTTGCATTAGGTGCACGTTATGCAACCTTAACGTAGCACCTAACGCAACATCTTAGTGAGAAAGAAGCCTAAAAGTGGAGCTATCCTTTTAAGCTCTTTTTAATGAGGCTTATGTGACTTATTACAGTGACATCAAATAAGGATAGATCTAAGGCCTAGTGCACACCAAAAACCGCTAGCAGATGCATTTTTTTTCTTCTTATAATGAAGCATTTTGCTAGCGTTTTGCGGTTTTGTGTAGCGTTTTTTTTGTGTAGCAGATTACAGATATTGTTACAATAAAGCTGTTACTGAACAGCTTCTGTAACAAAAACACCTGGAAAACCGCTCTGATCTAGTGTTTTATCAAGCGTTTCGCATTTTTCCTATACTTAACATTGGAGGCAGAAACGCCTCCGAAAACCAAAAAATGCTGCAGCCCGGGAGTATGCGTTTCTGCAAATGCCTTCCGCTCTGGTGTGCATCAGCCCATTGAAATACATTACCCAAGCGTATCCGCAGCCGCAAGCGGTTCTAAAACACTACCAAAACCGCTCGGTGTGCACTAGGCCTTAGAGTTAACCTGAACCCTGGCACAGGACAGAAGTAAAACGTAGAGAAATGCATTTAGAGAGTTTAGCCTGTCTAATTCCCCCTCATCTGTGATTAATCATAAGTTGTAATCTGATCCCTCAGCTGTGTTCCCTCAGCCGAGCAGCTAATTTGTAAACAAAGGATGTTAACGCTATGTCTGCTTCCATGAAAGCAGGAAGTAGACACCCTGCAGATTTATTGCAGGATTTGTATCAGCTGTAGCAAAGACAATTTTTTCTTTAAAAGTTATTATGCTGTTGCTTATCTTTAGAGCAGAGAGGAAGTTATGAGTTCAGGTGCACTTTAATGGACATTCTACTATGCCTGAGCTTATGCCCATGTTATTACAGTTGCTTTTTTCACAGTAATGAAATACAGAGGTTCTGCAATCTCCTCTTCGCAGTTGGTGCACAGATAAAGCATCTCATAGAAATTAACTCATTTAGGATTTGCTATCTGAGTCCCCACATACACACCTGGAGCCTTACCATTACATTAAATCAGCTTCACGGAGAATCCTGTCCTCTAGACTATTCTATTTGTGAGATTAATATTCATCTTCCAGGGCATATACTGTCATCACAATTTTCAGTGCCTTGCCCATTTGTAATCATTTCAGTCTGGTTACATACGCTTATAATTAATTCCTTTTTGTTTATAATAATACAGCCGGAGGCTTCTGCTGAGGGTAGGAATAGAAGCAACAACAAAAACTCACATTTTAGTAGCTGAAAACTTTTAGGCCCTGTTCATACTGTCAGCATTTGCAGAACGCATAGAAAAGCAAACAAAATGCAAGTTGAAAAACGCACACGTTTATATGCGTTTTTCTTGCGTTTTCTATTGCGTTTTTGCATGTTGAAAGGAAGTGCGTCACACAGGAAACAATGGGAAACGCAGAGGGAAATGTACGCTAAAACGCAATAATACGCATTTTTGATACGCGCCCATAGACTTTCATTGTGTCCGTTTCTGTGCAGAAGTGCGTGCAGCAATGCGGATGAGAAACGTATGCGTCTCATACGCATACATGGGAACGAGGTCATTAGAAAACATTAGTAGCCGTTTCTATGCGCAAAGTCTGCCCGTATGCGTTCTGGAAAAACGGCTAGGACTGCACATAGTCTGAACAGGGCCTTACTCTAGATTGAGTATACTCGTGCTTATTTATAGAATTGATCACTGAAGTGCAATAAAATGCTGCTTTATGCATTTCACTCCAGGGTACCTAAAGTAAGATGATGAGATAAACATGATAACATATAGTACCAACCAGTGGCGTAGCTAAAGAGCTGTGGGCCCAGATGCAAGTTTTACATTGGGGCCCCCCCAAGCACTCTATACATAACATTTGATACGGCGCAACAAAACCTGACAATAGCAACTACAGTGTCAGAGGTGCAAGAAGGGGATGGGGAGCAGTTTGTCAATGATTACCACTATTCAAAGTATCTATAGAAGTGATTATTATGAGCACAGGACCAATAGAGAGCTAATACTGAAGTTGAGGGAGGGCTCCGATGCAGCCGCAACCTCTGCAACCCCTATTGCTACGCCCCTGGTACCAACCCTACTTAGAATATGTCTCTACACAATTTTTCATTGCAAAGGTTAATAGACCTGTGCTTTATCGTTGCAGTCCGAGAAGTTGGACTTTAGCAGCAGTTCTCCTGATGACTAATTACAGGTTATTATTATTTATTATTTTAGTCTTTGTATAGAGCCAACATCTTACGCAGCGCTGTAATACAGGATCTTCTCAAAAAATTAGCATATTGTGATAAAGTTCATTATTTTCTGTAATGTACTGATAAACGCTAGACTTTCATATATTTTAGATTCAAATACACACAACTGAAGTAGTTCAAGCCTTTTATTGTTTTAATATTGATGATTTTGGCATACAGCTCATGAAAACCCAAAATTCCTTTCTCAAAAAATTAGCATATTTCATCCGACCAATAAAAGAAAAGTGTTTTTAAAACAAAAAAAGTCAACCTTCAAATAATTATGTTCAGTTATGCACTCAATACTTGGTCAGGAATCCTTTTGCAGAAATTACTTCTTCAATGCTTCGTGGCATGGAGGCAATCAGCCTGTGGCACTACTCAGGTGTTATGGAGGCCCAGGATGCTTCGATAGCGGCCTTAAGCTCATCCAGAGTGTTGGGTCTTGAATCTCTCAACTCTCTCTTCACAATATCCCACAGATTCTCTATGGGGTTCAGGTCAGGAAATTTGGCAGGCCAATTGAGCACAGTAATACCATGGTCAGTAAACCATTTACCAGTGGTTTTGGCACTGTGAGCAGGTGCCAGGTCGTGCTGAAAAATGAAATCTTCATCTACATAAAGCTTTTCAGCAGATGGAAGCATGAAGTGCTCCAAAATCTCCTGATAGCTAGCTGCATTGACCCTGCCCTTGATAAAACACAGTGGACCAACACCAGCAGCTGACATGGCACCCCAGACAATCACTGACTGTGGGTACTTGACACTGGATTTCAGGTATTTTGGCATTTTCCTCTCCCCAGTCTTCCTCCAGACTCTGGCACCTTGATTTCCGAATGACATGTAAAAGTTGCTTTCAGCCGAAAAAAGTACTTTGGACCACTGAGCAACAGTCCAGTGCTTCTTCTCTGTAGCCCAGGTCAGGCGCTTCTGCCGCTGTTTCTGGTTCAAACGTGGGTTCATGCATCCATCTGCTGAAAAGCTTTATGGAGATGAAGATTTCATTTTTCAGCACAACCTGGCACCTGCTCACAGTGCCAAAACCACTGGTAAATGGTTTACTGACTATGGTATTACTGTGCTCAATTGGCCTGCCAACTCTCCTGACCTGAACCCCATAGAGAATCTGTGGGATATTGTGAAGAGAAAGTTGAGAGACGCAAGACCCAACACTCTGGATGAGCTTAAGGCCGCTGTCGAAGCATCCTGGGCCTCCATAACGCATGAGCAGTGCCACAGGCTGATTGCGTCCATGCCACGCCGCATTGAAGCAATCATTTCTACAAAAGGATTCCCGACCAAGGATTGAGTGCATAACTGAACATAATTATTTGAAGGTTGACTTTTTTTGTTTTAAAAACACTTTTCTTTTATTGGTCGGATGAAATATGCTAATTTTTTGAGATAGGAAATTTGGGTGTTGATGAGCTGTATGCCAAAATCATCAATATTAAAACAATAAAAGGCTTGAATTACTTCAGTTGTGTGTATTTGAATCTAAAATATATGAAAGTCTAACGTTTATCAGTACATTACAAAAAATAATGAACTTTATCACAATATGCTAATTTTTTGAGAAGATCCTGTATATATATATATATATATATATATATATATATATATATATATATATATATATATATATATATATATATATATATATATATATATATATATATATATATATATATATATATATATATAGTGTCCCTCAGAGGGGCTCACAATCTATCTAATCCCTACCATAGTAATATGTAGTAATATGTCTTTGAATGTATTATGTAGTGTATGTTTAGTAGTCTAGGGCCAATTTAGAGGGAAGCCAATTAACTTATATGTGTGTTTATGGGATGTAAAAGCAAGGAGTTTTTAATCAGGATGATACCATTTATTGGCTAACTTAGAGATGGATAAACAGTGAGCTTTCGGCTTATAAAAAGCCTTCGTCGGACTGGTTCCTGACCAGAACTGAGTCGGAGGAAACCAGAGTGCCCAGAGGAAACCCACAGACACATACAAACTCCTTGCAGATATTGACCTGGCTGGGATTCGATCCAGGGACCCAGCACTGCAAGGCGAGAGCGCTAACCACTACGCCACTGTGCTGCCTATAAAGCTTATCTGTGGCTGTACAAACAGCAGGACGGTGGTTAAGAGTACAATAGGTCATCCTTCCTCTGGTAGCTGAATAAACAGCAGTAGGGTAAGTGTGACATTAAAGCACACCTGAAGTGAGAGGGATAAGGAGGCTGGCATATTTTTTTTTCCTTTTAAACAATCCAGGTTTCCTGGCAGTCCTGCTGATCCTATTACTCTAATGCTCTTAGCAATAGACTCCGAACAAGCATGCAGATCAGGTGCTCTGAATGAAGTCTGACTGGATTAGCCTGAGGGCTGGAACCCACTAGAGTGATTTTTTTAGCGTTTGGGGAGCGCTTTGAATCGTTAGCGCTTTCCCTAAACGCTCTGCCTATGTAAATAAATGGAACAAATTGTACAGTAGCGATTGCGATTACCAAAATTTGAAAGCGTTTGCAATGTACTGAAGCGCAGGCAAATCGCTCATGAATCGCTACACATAGCGATTTAAATGCGATTGCAAACTGTAAATAAAATTATGATGCATTGAAAGGAACAATCAGAATTATAATCACTAATTGCAAATCGCTACACAATCATTGGCAAAAAGCTTACACTTTTTAAAATCGATCCCAAAAGCGCCAGAAAACGCTCATGAAATCGCTTACAAATCGCTTATAAAAAATGCTAGCGATTGTACTAGCGATTTGTGATTTGTAGTGGGTTCCAGGCCTCATACTTATTTTAGGTGTGATTCAGACAACTGAACGATTAGCAGGATGCCAGGCAACTGGTATTGTTTAAATGGAAATTAACAGCAAAATTACCGGCAGTCAGTACATCAGCCCGGCAGTCACTACATATATAAATTTAAAGGATGGAAATAAAGTTTAGAGCCAATTAAACAAAATTTTCCAGTAGAAAAATACATATATTTACACAGATCTGTACGTCAGTCCTGAAAGAGGAACACATGCGGAAAAAAGAGGGATTTGGTTCCTAAAGAGGGACTGTCCCTTCGAAAAAGGAACAGTTGGGAGCTATGCACATCTTGGAGATGTTGTTAAGGTGGAAATGTGTTTTATGGATTGCACAGAAAGGTAAACAGATATTTTGCAGCAAGACACTGAAGCCCACACACCAAATATTAGTGATACTATTATGGAAAGGTGCACAATACATACATAAGTGAAAGTACTGAAGGGAGACCACATGTGCCTCAATGAATCTACTGTCAATGGCTCACACCTTCTGATGAAACATTATAAGTTTATAACGCAACAGATACCACTTACACGTGACACAGAGAATTGCAGGTCTAGTCCAAAAGCTGAAGAGGGCCACCTGGTGGCAGGCAGTGGAAGTCCATCACAGTTCAAACATATACTGCCTCTAGCACAGGGGTGTTTCTAGCCACTTTGTCACTCCAGGCAAGAAAACCTGTGGCGCCCCCCCCCCCCCCACATAGCGCCAACCCTTATTCCACCCCCACCCCCGCGCCCCCACCACAAGCAAGCACACACACAAAAAAATGAGCGCATGGGCGTGATGTCACTCATGACGTCACGCACGTGCGCAGAGAGTGCCCAGCAACAGGAGCGCGATACTAGGATGCGCACCACCGGACTACGCAGGCGTACTACTCCGGGTCATAGCGACCCGGAAGTAGCATAGGCCCAGATGTTCGCCAATCGCCAGCATCTCTGCTCAGCCGCCCCCCCCCCCCCCCCCACACACACACACACACTCAAATCTCAGGGCCAGCCAGGGGACAGTGGGGCATATAATATCAAGAGGGGGCACGCCACTCACTATGAGGGTCTCCGCTCTGCTGCTCTGCACACTGTGCAGCATGTGTGTCTCCCTCCGAGTCCTGCCCACTGTGCCCAGACCCACACAGCAGCAGGCATGATGCTATATGCTAATGCCCCTGTATTATTTAATATCCATTGCCAGAAGCAACATGGGCGAGCGGGGAGGGGGGGGGGGCGGAATCAGGGCCAGCCAGGATGCATATAGAAAAATTAGCAGTCAGATCTGCAGAGATGGCACTCACTGTATGTGAGGTGTGTGTGTCGTCGTCTCTGCTAGTTTGTGCGCACTGCACACACTGCTCAGTCAGGTCGGCCAGGTGTCAGCCGGCGCCGCGGTAGCACTGGTCCCTCCGTCCTGCCTGCGTCACACACAGTGCCTCAAGCACGTGTGACAGGCGAGGGCGGAGTTAGGGGCGGCGCCGGCGCGGCGTGTAAACAAGCTAGCGTGCGGCGGCACGCTGTACACAGCGAGAGTGTGAGAGGGGGCGGGGAGAGGGGGCGGACCAGTAGGCGGCGGCATCGCACATAAACTAATGTGCGTGCTGCTGCTGCTCGCTCGGAGAGGAGGAGAGGATGGGGGCGGACCAGTAGGCGGCGCCGGGCACAGGCTGAGCTGCCTGTCACAGCCGGCGCCGACCTGGCTGGAAAAAAAATAAATAAAATAAACACGCACAGAGCGGCAACTTGGCGAGAGGGCGCCCACTTCCACCCACGGCGCCATAGGCAAAAATTTAGAGTTGCCTAATGACTCAGACGCCCCTGCTCTAGCAGGTAAAATAAAGTAATGTTAATGGCAAGGTGGGAAGGTCCTAGATAGGTATGGTCAATGAGATGCAAATATTTTCCAGTTGATGCAGCATTATGAAAATGTTTATGCAAATCCATGCAGCTTGAAAATGAACCAATCCTGCTGAGGTAAAATCCGACTGGTCCACTTTCAAGCTGCATAAATTTGAATACAGAATTTGCATAATCCTGCACCAGCACAAAATTATTTGCATCTCTTTGACCATCACTAATCCTAGAAATGAGCAGGATGCATGGGAGAGAAGAAATGTTCATAGTCAGAAGGTAGCATGGCCAATGGATGGAGTTAATGACTGAGCAATCTACAGTTGCAGCCATTTCAGAGGTGCTTTTAAAGGATACCTGAAGTGACATGTGACATGATGAGATAGACATTGGTATGTACAGTGCCTAGCACACAAATAACTATTCTGTGTTTCTTTTTTTCTTTCTCTGCCTGAAAGAGTTAAATATCAGGTATGTAAGTGGCTGACTCAGTCCTGACAGGAAGTGACTACAGTGTGACCCTCACTGATAAGAAATTCCCCTTTTTATCTCTTTCTTGTTGTCAGAAGCCATTTTCTGCTAGAAAAGTGATTTATAGTTGGAATTTCTTATCAGCGAGGGTCACACTGTAGTCACTTCCTGTCTGAGTCAGGACTGAGTCAGCCACTTACATACCTGATATTTAACTCTTTCAGGCAGAGAAAGAAAAAAAGGAACACTGCATAGTTATTTGTGTGCTAGGCACTGTACATACACATGTCTATCTCATCATGTCACATGTCAGTTCGGGTATCCTTTAAAGTTGAAGGAGGGAAGATTATAGCAGCTTTATACAGGTTGAGTTTTGGGTATCTGTGCAAAACTTTTTCCAGTTCAGAGGGAGGAAAGTTGGAATTGGACCAGTCAATATGGATGTCATCTGCATATTAATTGTATTGTAGGAAGAAAGAAGACATGAGCTTGCCAGCGTTGCTAAGAATGCAGAATATTTATTCAGGACAAGTCCCATACCGCAACTCAGAGGAACTTCGCTAATAGTATTTCTCTTTCCAGCAAACCAATTTAAAAGTTAGAATGCTGGATAACAGAGAGTGGAGAGGAATACTTTGATGTGCAGCGCACTGTACTATACATGCAGGAATGATTGGCAAAGCAGCGGAGCATTGCCATTCACAATCGCTCTTCGCTTTTTTAAAAAATTGACAAGAGGAATTGGAATGCTAAAAGCTACAATGAAAAAGAAAATCAATTGGAATTGATTAAAGCGTGCCTAGTGGTTCTGCAGAAAAGTCCTATTAGAGCTCACCTATTCCTAATTATTAAAAGTCCCTGTGCTATAATAAAAATGTTTTGCAGAACAGCACGCAGCATTAATCCGCAGAAAGAGGAAACGCCTGGAGGTTTGTTCCCAAACCTGCACCCTATTGTCATATTGTTCTGGCATATTGGAAGTAAAATCGCTAAGGGTTCACACTTAAGAGCATGAAAAGGGAGCACTCAGCATGTCCGTAATGTGTACCGGGCTCGGCTAAGTGCTCAGTGTAAAAAATAAAATATGTCTTGCGCCTCAAGGCTTAATACTTACAAACAGAGACAGAAGCACTCACTACCCGCTCACTATGGTCAGTGCAGCCTTTAGCATCACAGTGCATTGAAGCCAAAGCCCTTGCTGAGTTATTTTGCTGCCCTGCCAGCGGAACTGTAAAATTCTGCAATAATGTTACATATTGTATCCACAAAATTCCACTTAAAGTGTAACACTGTGTATAGAAAATGATGTATTTTCCTGTACAAATTAAAGGAAATCTGTAATAAAAAAAAACTGGGGAGCCACTGGATCCCAATTAGGCTTCCCCCATCCTCTTCACCCTCCAGGATCCAGCATTGGCAGCCCCCGAACGCTACATGCGGCAATATTTACAATCTGCTCTCCCGCACAGCCGCAGTACCAGCTTTCCGATCGGCTCAGGTGGAAATAGTCAAGCTCGATCGGGTCTGCTTTAGTACACAGGCGCAGGCAACTCATGCCTGCGCAGTAGAGCGGACCCAATCAGGCCTGGCTATTTCTGCCTGAGCTGATTGGAAAGTTGGTACTGCGCCTGCAGAGGAGCGCAGATTGTAAATATTGTTGCGCGCTACTGCACCTGCGCACAGCTTGTCGCTTGTCGGGAGATTTTCAGGAGAGCCAGCGCTGAATCCCCAAGGCTCAAAGAGGATGGGGGAAGCCCAATTAGGATGCTGAGGCTTCCCCCACCCAAGGTAAATTCCCCATAGGGGCTTTATGCAGATTTCTAGGTAAGCAATTAACCAATGACATGGACTGATATAAAACTGTTGCCATGGTTTCAGGCAAGTTATTTTAAATTTTACAATGATAGTACATTTTAATTGAACCTGTAGACAGGGGCATAACAATAGTCCCCTCAACCTCCTCTCCCATCTCGCTCATTGTGTAGACTAAGCTCAGCGAGTGCTGTTATATTTACCTAGTCCACATCCACGCTGTATCAACTCTCTTCTTCCTCCAGGCATCTGCATGCTCTATCCTGCCCTCCAGAGGCTCCTGATGGCATGACATGAATCAGGAGCTAAAGGATGATGTCAGCATAAAGCGCACAGATGCCCAGAGGAACATGAGACACTATTATAGCATGGAGGTGGACTAGGTAACTATAACCATGCACCATGCGCTTACTCTGCAGAATGGGCGGGAGGGACAACTAAGTCATTGTCCAGCCATGATGTGGGTGGAAGGGTCCTGCAATATCATAATTTTGATTGGCCTGAGCCACTGACATTACACCCCTGCCTATAGTTTTAAATGAAAAAGGTAATTTCTACTAATATTCAATTACAAATGTGTTTGTGTGTGTGTGTGTATATATATATATATATATATATATATATATATATATATATATATATATATATATATATATATATATATATATATATATATATATATATATATATATATATATATATATATATATATATGTACAGAGGGGCTGCAGCACACAACAGGAAAACAGCGACAGGGGCTCTTGGTTACGCTTTAACGCGCTTAAGCTCACCAACTGCGCCAAAGTGTCCCCAATCTGGTGAGTCCTACTCTACCATGCAAAATGCCAGTTTTTATAAGCGGTCTAGTGGGAACTAAACCAAAAACCCTAAAATGTCAACTAGATGGGAAAAAAGGAAATTAAAAACACCTCACCCTTCACCTAGCTACCAAACGAACTCTCTTAACATGTGCAAAGCACTCATTTATATACTTAACTGTGCTAGAGGTGGGCGTGGTCATGCAGGCTCACAGGGGAAAATTATAAATAAATTACCAAGGGGTGAGCAGCACAAACCAAATTTTTTTATGCAATTCTATGCAAAGCATGCACGCAGCGCTGGAGGTCCCCAGACTCCATAAGAAATATATAAGTACAGAGGGGATGCAGCACACAACAGGAAAACAGCGACAGGGGCTCTTGGTTACGCTTTAACGCGCTTAAGCTCACCAACTGCGCCAAAGTGTCCCCAATCTGGTGAGTCCTACTCTACCATGCAAAATGCCAGTTTTTATAAGCGGTCTAGTGGGAACTAAACCAAAAACCCTAAAATGTCAACTAGATGGGAAAAAAGGAAATTAAAAACACCTCACCCTTCACCTAGCTACCAAACGAACTCTCTTAACATGTGCAAAGCACTCATTTATATACTTAACTGTGCTAGAGGTGGGCGTGGTCATGCAGGCTCACATTGGAAAATTATAAATAAATTACCAAGGGGTGAGCAGCACAAACCAAATTTTTTTATGCAATTCTATGCAAAGCATGCATGCAGCGCTGGAGGTCCCCAGACTCCATAAGAAATATATAAGTACAGAGGGGCTGCAGCACACAACAGGAAAACAGCGACAGGGGCTCTTGGTTACGCTTTAACGCGCTTAAGCTCACCAACTGCGCCAAAGTGTCCCCAATCTGGTGAGTCCTACTCTACCATGCAAAATGCCAGTTTTTATAAGCGGTCTAGTGGGAACTAAACCAAAAACCCTAAAATGTCAACTAGATGGGAAAAAAGGAAATTAAAAACACCTCACCCTTCACCTAGCTACCAAACGAACTCTCTTAACATGTGCAAAGCACTCATTTATATACTTAACTGTGCTAGAGGTGGGCGTGGTCATGCAGGCTCACAGGGGAAAATTATAAATAAATTACCAAGGGGTGAGCAGCACAAACCAAATTTTTTTATGCAATTCTATGCAAAGCATGCACGCAGCGCTGGAGGTCCCCAGACTCCATAAGAAATATATAAGTACAGAGGGGCTGCAGCACACAACAGGAAAACAGCGACAGGGGCTCTTGGTTACGCTTTAACGCGCTTAAGCTCACCAACTGCGCCAAAGTGTCCCCAATCTGGTGAGTCCTACTCTACCATGCAAAATGCCAGTTTTTATAAGCGGTCTAGTGGGAACTAAACCAAAAACCCTAAAATGTCAACTAGATGGGAAAAAAGGAAATTAAAAACACCTCACCCTTCACCTAGCTACCAAACGAACTCTCTTAACATGTGCAAAGCACTCATTTATATACTTAACTGTGCTAGAGGTGGGCGTGGTCATGCAGGCTCACAGGGGAAAATTATAAATAAATTACCAAGGGGTGAGCAGCACAAACCAAATTTTTTTATTCAATTCTATGCAAAGCATGCACGCAGCGCTGGAGGTCCCCAGACTCCATAAGAAAAATGAGTGCTTTGCACATGTTAAGAGAGTTCGTTTGGTAGCTAGGTGAAGGGTGAGGTGTTTTTAATTTCCTTTTTTCCCATCTAGTTGACATTTTAGGGTTTTTGGTTTAGTTCCCACTAGACCGCTTATAAAAACTGGCATTTTGCATGGTAGAGTAGGACTCACCAGATTGGGGACACTTTGGCGCAGTTGGTGAGCTTAAGCGCGTTAAAGCGTAACCAAGAGCCCCTGTCGCTGTTTTCCTGTTGTGTGCTGCAGCCCCTCTGTACTTATATATTTCTTATGGAGTCTGGGGACCTCCAGCGCTGCGTGCATGCTTTGCATAGAATTGCATAAAAAAATTTGGTTTGTGCTGCTCACCCCTTGGTAATTTATTTATAATTTTCCCCTGTGAGCCTGCATGACCACGCCCACCTCTAGCACAGTTAAGTATATAAATGAGTGCTTTGCACATGTTAAGAGAGTTCGTTTGGTAGCTAGGTGAAGGGTGAGGTGTTTTTAATTTCCTTTTTTCCCATCTAGTTGACATTTTAGGGTTTTTGGTTTAGTTCCCACTAGACCGCTTATAAAAACTGGCATTTTGCATGGTAGAGTAGGACTCACCAGATTGGGGACACTTTGGCGCAGTTGGTGAGCTTAAGCGCGTTAAAGCGTAACCAAGAGCCCCTGTCGCTGTTTTCCTGTTGTGTGCTCTAGCCCCTCTGTACTTATATATTTCTTATGGAGTCTGGGGACCTCCAGCGCTGCGTGCATGCTTTGCATAGAATTGCATAAAAAAATTTGGTTTGTGCTGCTCACCCCTTGGTAATTTATTTATAATTTTCCCCTGTGAGCCTGCATGACCACGCCCACCTCTAGCACAGTTAAGTATATAAATGAGTGCTTTGCACATGTTAAGAGAGTTCGTTTGGTAGCTAGGTGAAGGGTGAGGTGTTTTTAATTTCCTTTTTTCCCATCTAGTTGACATTTTAGGGTTTTTGGTTTAGTTCCCACTAGACCGCTTATAAAAACTGGCATTTTGCATGGTAGAGTAGGACTCACCAGATTGGGGACACTTTGGCGCAGTTGGTGAGCTTAAGCGCGTTAAAGCGTAACCAAGAGCCCCTGTCGCTGTTTTCCTGTTGTGTGCTGCAGCCCCTCTGTACTTATATATTTCTTATGGAGTCTGGGGACCTCCAGCGCTGCGTGCATGCTTTGCATAGAATTGAATAAAAAAATTTGGTTTGTGCTGCTCACCCCTTGGTAATTTATTTATAATTTTCCCCTGTGAGCCTGCATGACCACGCCCACCTCTAGCACAGTTAAGTATATAAATGAGTGCTTTGCACATGTTAAGAGAGTTCGTTTGGTAGCTAGGTGAAGGGTGAGGTGTTTTTAATTTCCTTTTTTCCCATCTAGTTGACATTTTAGGGTTTTTGGTTTAGTTCCCACTAGACCGCTTATAAAAACTGGCATTTTGCATGGTAGAGTAGGACTCACCAGATTGGGGACACTTTGGCGCAGTTGGTGAGCTTAAGCGCGTTAAAGCGTAACCAAGAGCCCCTGTCGCTGTTTTCCTGTTGTGTGCTGCAGCCCCTCTGTACTTATATATTTCTTATGGAGTCTGGGGACCTCCAGCGCTGCGTGCATGCTTTGCATAGAATTGCATAAAAAAATTTGGTTTGTGCTGCTCACCCCTTGGTAATTTATATATATATATATATATATATATATATATATATATATATATATGTAGCATATATGTTTCGTGTTTTTACGGTTTTTAGCACTTAAAAGAGAAAACTAATACTTTTAATTAATTAACACCCTGTAGAAAAATAAATAGTATACATGTAGGAAACATACATTCATCACCCTAGACACGCAATATTATTATTGTTACTATTAAACTTTGTTTATAAAGCGCTAACATATTGCACAACTGCACAGTATATGGGGGGACATTACAATATTAAACAATGTTACACAGAGGCAGTGTAGCATTAAACAGCGGCACATAAAATAGTAAAAGAATTCAACCACAAGGGCGTAAGTCACAACAAACTTTAAGTAAGGGCTGTAAGTGTAATTCTGTCGCAGCGCATTACATTAACTATGAAAGTCTACACAGAATTTCATTGACTTAGTGGCCTCTTGCGGTGAAATTGCTAACCACAATGCCATAGTGTAAAATGGCCTTAAACGTGTCCATTAACAGTGCAATAGCTAGTTTACTTAGATGTGATCATTTGAGAAGTTTTTTACGATTTAATTGTACAGAAAACAACGCCGTCGGTGGAGAAAACTTTTAGGGAGGCAAATTATATAAATAAAACACAAATGATAAACTGGCAAAACAGGAGAACTATGATATGGAGCCCCAAAACTTATGAAGGACAGCTGCAGTGTCACAGGTGTAATCAGAGTAAGGAAACAGTTTGTTAAACGATACCAGAGAAGAAGATATTTGGAGATACTTTGGAAGCAGGCATGTATGGGAAGTGGTCCTGCTGCTCACTGCTTCCCCCATTCTTCTTGCGACCCCCTCGTTTCCTACCTAAATGCTCCCAGGCAGCCTCTTCTGGGTCTGCGGAGTCAGGTATTAGTGCACTGGCGATGACTTGGCTGTGCGTGTCCTATATCGCGTGCCCGCAGTGCATGCAAATTGCACTCCCAGGCGCATGATGGAGGACGCGCAAGGCCGTACTTGCACCTGTGTTGTCCAACCTGGTTGACCTGGAAGAGGCTGCCATGGGGCATTTACATAGGAAAGAAGGGGGTTGGAGGAGAACCGGGGGAGCGGTGAGCAGCAGGACTGCTTCCCATACATGCCTGCTCCCAAGGTTTCTCCAACTATCTTAAAGAGAACCCGAGGTGGGTTTGAAGAATGCTATCAGGACACAGAGGCTGGTTCTGCATACCATCAACAACCTCTGTGTCTGTACTGTGTCCCCGCAGGCCCCCTCCCCCCTGCGCTCTGCTGTCCCCTCTAAAAAACTGCCACCATGCTGGCGACATGCAGCTTGTCGCTAGCTAGCTGTTTACCTTAATGCTGCCTGTCACCGCCGCTCCCCCGCCTCCTCTATATCGCCGCTCCCCCGCCTCCTCTATATCGCCGCTCCCCTCCTGCATCCCTTCCCTCCAATCAGCTTACGGAGGCGAGGAGGGAAGGGACACAGGTCGGGATAGGTGACATAGAGGAGGCAGGGGAGCGGCAGTGACAGGCAGCATTAAGGTTTAAGGTAAACAACAGCTAGCGACAAGCTGCATGTCGCTAGCAAGGCGTTTTTCTATGGGGAACAGCAGAGCGCAGGGGGGGCCTAAGGGGACACAGTACAGACACAGAGGCTGGTGATAATATGCAGAACCAGCCTCTGTGTCCTAATAGCATTTTTCAAACCCACCTCGGGTTCTCTTTAAGCTCTGGTATCCTTTTAGGATTACCACTATGCAATTCACATATAGAGGTGATCATTACCAGCATAGCACCGATGCAAAGCTAATAAGATGGATAAGGGAGGACCCCTAGTGGTACAGTAGTTAGACTGATGTTCAACAAGTGACTTGACTTGATAAACACCAACACTACGACATCCTGATAAGAAAATATTCCACACTATCATTCATCAACATGCGTTCTTGAATGTTGCTATATTAAAATGAAGTGCATTTAAAATCATAAGTCAAAAAAAATTCCATCATCATCAAGTTTATCACAATTTTATGATTCCGTTTCTTCCTTTTAAGATGAATGAATGCTCTTTTTGTCACACTTGCAATCAATGTGTCATACACATCATTACTCACCCAAGTTGCAGCAATTCATTCTGTTTTACAGCAAATATTGTGCATGTGACTTGCTCATAAAGGTGACAACAAGACTTAGATGATTCCAGATAGTAGGCTCCTAGTTTATCCAATTTAAACATTGAAGAGTGCTCACACATAAGGATTAGGCTTCTTTGCCTTCGATATAGGAATACATTCAAGCATATATTAAAGATGATTTCACAAGTAATGGCTTTAATGTTAATTGGACAAGAAAGATGCAACAATGCGCAGTTTAGTTCCAAATATCGAAATGATGAACTGAGCTAACATTTGTAAGGGTGCCTCTTCTGTGGATTTTCTGTATCTGGGAAACTTATGCACCATACAATTTTCTGTTAGATTTTCTGTTAGATTTACCTGCCAGATAGATTTTTTTCCAACATGTTGGAAAAAATCTATCTGGCAGGTAAATCTTACAGAAAATTGTATGCAATGGGGAGAAAATGAAACGGTCGCGCATCTAACCAAGATGCACCTGATAGATACTCACTGCATAGGGCTAAAAAGCCTCTCAAAGGCACAAGTGTGCTCATTGCAGTGAAACAGGTGCATTAAGAACTAATGCATCTCACAATACAAACAATGGAAGCAAATCCATGCGTTACACATTATCCGGGGACCTTACCCTTCTCTTATTAAGAGAGACATCTATTCCACGCTGCAAAGCATGTTAGCAGTAGAGTTGGGCTGAACGGTTCACCTGTGAACGGTTCCTTGCGAACTTCAGTGGTTCGCGTTCGCGTCCCGCAGGCGAACTTTTGCGGAAGTTCGGTTCGCCATAATGCACCATGAGGGTCAACTTTGACCCTCTACATCACAGTCAGCAGGCCCAGTGTAGCCAATTAGGCTACACTAGCCCCTGGAGCCACTCCCCCCCCTAATAAAAGGCAGGCAGCGGCGGCCATTACGCTCACTCGTGTGCCTGCGTTAGTGAGAGTAGGGCGAGCTGCTGCAGTCTCTCATAGGGAAAGATTAGTTAGGCTTAGCTTGTTCCTGGATGCATACTTGTTCTGTTCAGTGAGCCCACCATACCTGTTCTGTTCAGTGAGCCCACTGGATACCTGCATACCTGTTCAGTGAACCCACCACTGCATACCTGTTCAGTGAACCCGCCACTGCATACCTGTTCAGTGAACCCACCACTGCATACCTGTTCAGTGAAACCACCACTGCATACCTGTTCAGTGAAACCACCACTGCATACCTGTACTGTGAACCCACCACTGCATACCTGTTCAGTAAACCCACCACTGCATACCTGTTCAGTGAACCCACCACTGCATACCTGTTCAGTGAACCCGCCACTGCATACCTGTACTGTTCAGTGAACCCGCCACTGCATACCTGTTCTGTTCAGTGAACCCGCCACTGTATTCCTGTTCAGTGAACCCACCACTGCATACCTGTACTGTGTACCCACCACTGCATACCTGTTCAGTGAACCCACCACTGCATACCTGTTCAGTGAACCCACCACTGCATACCTGTTCAGTGAACCCACCACTGCATACCTGTTCAGTGAACCTGCCACTGCATACCTGTTCTGTGAACCCACCACTGCATACCTGTTCTGTGAACCCACCACTGCATACCTGTTATGTGAACCCACCACTGCATACATGTTCAGTGAACCCACCACTGCATACCTGTTCAGCGAACCCACCACTGCATACCTGTTCAGTGAACCTGCCACTGCATACCTGTTCTGTGAACCCACCACTGCATACCTGTTCTGTTCAGTGAACCCGCCACTGCATACCTGTTCTGTTCATCAGCCAGGCGACCATATGGGCTGTAAAGCCACCAAAACCTGCACTCTCGCCATGGTGCGCACCAGTCCAGCACGGCCGTCACTACACAAACAGCTGTTTGCGGTGCGTTACACGGTGAGTTTGGTGTGTCAGTGTGAAGCAGTACCTTAATTACACTACCTGATTGATGTATACACATGCAAGATGTTTTAAAGCACTTTAGGCCTGTCATTAAGCATTCAATGTGATTTCTGCCCTTAAAACGCTGCTTTGCGTCAAATCCAGATTTTTCCCGGGGACTTTTGGCATGTATCCCACTCCTCCACCTGGGGGTCCAGGTGTTAGACCCCTTGAAACATCTTTTCCATCACTTTTGTGGCCAGCATAATTTTTTTTTTTCAAAGTTCGCATCCCCATTGAAGTCTATTGCGGTTCGCGAACTTTTACGCGAACCGAACCTTACGCGGAAGTTCGCGAACCCGGTTCGCGAACCTAAAATCGGAGGTTCGGACCCACTCTAGTTAGCAGGGACGGCTCGTGCAGCCTTCTCTCTGAGCCCTATGCAGTGAGTATCTATCAGGTGCATCTTGGTTATATGCGCGACCATTTCATTTTCTCCCCATTGCATAGTATTGTACTTCTTTCTCTTTGGGTTGGGTTGTGGTTGTGGGCGGTGTCCCCAGGCAGTGAGAGTTCCTGGGGCGCCGCCCACACCACACCCCTTCCCCTTTATATGGCCTGCTGCTACCAAGTCAATGCTGGGTGATTTTAAACTTAGATAGGGTGGGGACTCCGAGAGAAGGCTGCACGAGCCGTCCCTGCTAACATGCTCTGCAGCGTGGAATAGATGTCTCTCTCAATAAGAGAAGGGTAAGGTCCCCGGATAATGTGTAACACATGGATTTGCTTTCATTCTTTGTATTGTGAGTAGTGTTGGGCGAACAGTGTTCGCCACTGTTCGGGTTCTGCAGAACATCACCCTGTTCGGGTGATGTTCGGGTTCGGCCAAACTGTTCGGCCATATGGCTGAACTAAGAGCGCATGGCCGAACGTTACCCGAACGTTCGGCTAGCGCTGTGATTGGCCGAACGGGTCATGTGTAGTGTTGGGCGAACATCTAGATGTTCAGGTTCGGGCCGAACATGGCCGAACTCCGAACATAATGGAAGTCAATGGGGACCTAAACTTTCGTGCTTTGTAAAGCCTCCTTACATGCTACATACCCCAAATTTACAGGGTATGTGCACCTTGGGAGTGGGTACAAGAGGAAAAAAATTTTAGCAAAAAGAGCTTATAGTTTTTGAGAAAATCGATTTTAAAGTTTCAAAGGGAAAACTGTCTTTTAAATGCGGGAAATGTCTGTTTTCTTTGCACAGGTAACATGCTTTTTGTCGGCATGCAGTCATAAATGTAATACATATAAGAGGTTCCAGGAAAAGGGACCGGTAACGCTAACCCAGCAGCAGCACACGTGATAGAACAGGAGGAGGGTGGCGCAGGAGGAGAAGGCCACGCTTTGAGACACAACAACCCAGGCCTTGCATGAGGACAAGAAGCGTGCGGATAGCAATTTGCATTTTGTCGCCATGCAGTCATAAATGTAATACAGATGAGAGGTTCAATAAACAGGGACCGGAAACGCTAACCCATCACAGATGTTCATTGTTCATGTTACTTGGTTGGGTCCGGGAGTGTTGCGTAGTCGTTTCCAATCCAGGATTGATTCATTTTAATTTGAGTCAGACGGTCTGCATTTTCTGTGGAGAGGCGGATACGCCGCCGATCTGTGACGATGCCTCCGGCAGCACTGAAACAGCGTTCCGACATAACGCTGGCTGCCGGGCAAGCCAGCACCTCTATTGCGTACATTGCCAGTTTGTGCCAGGTGTCTAGCTTCGATACCCAATAGTTGAAGGGTGCAGATGGATTGTTCAACACAGCTACGCCATCTGACATGTAGTCCTTGACCATCTTCTCCAGGCGATCGGTGTTGGAGGT
Source organism: Hyperolius riggenbachi (assembly GCF_040937935.1). Lineage (NCBI taxonomy): Eukaryota > Metazoa > Chordata > Amphibia > Anura > Hyperoliidae > Hyperolius > Hyperolius riggenbachi. Next base: position 97,052,915 of record NC_090647.1, read on the forward strand.
GGATCTGCACGCTTGCTGTTCTGTGTGCTGCTGCATGGGTGTCAGAAAATGTTCCCACTCCAAGGACACTGCCGATACCATTCCCTTTTGGGCACTAGCTGCGGCTTGTGTTGTTTGCTGCCCTCCTGGTCGTCCTGGGTTTGCGGAAGTCAGTCTGTCGGCGTACAACTGGCTAGAGGAGGGGGAGGATGTCAATCTCCTCTCTAAAGTCTCCACAAGGGCCTGCTGGTATTCTTCCATTTTGACCTGTCTGGCTCTTTCTTCAAGCAGTTTTGGAACATTGTGTTTGTACCGTGGATCCAGAAGGGTATAAACCCAGTAATTGGTGTTGTCCAGAATGCGCACAATGCGTGGGTCGCGTTCAATGCAGTCCTAGGCCGAAGAGGTCATAGCCTAGGGTCACAAAACCTGTTTATTTGGGCAATTTCAATGGTGGCGAGTCTGACATACATAAATCGCAGCAATTGCCGTTAGCAACGTCTGAATCTCACGAAATGTCTCATGCAGGTAGAAGACATATTGTTAGACTTGGATTCCAAAGATGGGGTCCCTACATCTCTGCAAACCAGAGTTACAGGGGTCCAAAATTGGTAAAATCCCCCATAGGATTTCATTGCCTCCCTATTTCACTTTCCAAAATCTCACATCTTTTCAAAGGGCAATGGCTCAGCAGTACCAAATTTTCTAGCATTGTAGGGACCCTTAGGGGGAACATGACTGGTGAGTTTCGGGCCCCTAGGCCGAAGAGGTCATAGCCTAGGGTCACAAAAACCTGTTTATTTGGGCTATTTCAATGGTAGTGATGGTGACGTACATAAATCGCAGCAATGGCCGTTAGCAAAGTCTGAATCTCACGAAATGTCTCATGCAGGTAGAAGACATATTGTTAGACTTGGATTCCAAATATGGGGTCCCTACATCTCTGCAAACCAGAGTTACAGGGGTCCAAAATTGGTAAAATCCCCCATAGGATTTCATTGCCTCCCTATTTCACTTTCCAAAATCTCACATCTTTTCAAAGGGCAATGGCTCAGCAGTACCAAATTTTCTAGCATTGTAGGGACCCTTAGGGGGAACATGACTGGTGAGTTTCGGGCCCCTAGGCCGAAGAAGTCATAGCCTAGGGTCACAAAAACCTGTTTATTTGGGCTATTTCAATGGTAGTGATGGTGACGTACATAAATCGCAGCAATGGCCGTTAGCAACGTCTGAATCTCACGAAATGTCTCATGCAGGTAGAAGACATATTGTTAGACTTGGATTCCAAAGATGGGGTCCCTACATCTCTGCAAACCAGAGTTACAGGGGTCCAAAATTGGTAAAATCCCCCATAGGATTTCATTGCCTCCCTATTTCACTTTCCAAAATCTCACATCTTTTCAAAGGGCAATGGCTCAGCAGTACCAAATTTTCTAGCATTGTAGGGACCCTTAGGGGGATCATGACTGGTGAGTTTCGGGCCCCTAGGCCGAAGAGGTCATAGCCTAGGGTCACAAAAACCTGTTTATTTGGGCTATTTCAATGGTAGTGATGGTGACGTACATAAATCGCAGCAATGGCCGTTAGCAACGTCTGAATCTCACGAAATGTCTCATGCAGGTAGAAGACATATTGTTAGACTTGGATTCCAAAGATGGGGTCCCTACATCTCTGCAAACCAGAGTTACAGGGGTCCAAAATTGGTAAAATCCCCCATAGGATTTCATTGCCTCCCTATTACACTTTCCAAAATCTCACATCTTTTCAAAGGGCAATGGCTCAGCAGTACCAAATTTTCTAGCATTGTAGGGACCCTTAGGGGGATCATGACTGGTGAGTTTCGGGCCCCTAGGCCGAAGAGGTCATAGCCTAGGGTCACAAAAACCTGTTTATTTGGGCTATTTCAATGGTAGTGATGGTGACGTACATAAATCGCAGCAATGGCCGTTAGCAACGTCTGAATCTCACGAAATGTCTCATGCAGGTAGAAGACATATTGTTAGACTTGGATTCCAAAGATGGGGTCCCTACATCTCTGCAAACCAGAGTTACAGGGGTCCAAAATTGGTAAAATCCCCCATAGGATTTCATTGCCTCCCTATTTCACTTTCCAAAATCTCACATCTTTTCAAAGGGCAATGGCTTAGCAGTACCAAATTTTCTAGCATTGTAGGGACCCTTAGGGGGATCATGACTGGTGAGTTTTGCCACTGCTGAGCCATTGCCCTTTGAAATGGTGTGAGATTTTGGAACGGTAAATAGTAGGCCCAATGAAAGCCTATGGGGGATTTTACCAATTTTGGACCCCTGTAACTCTGGTTTGCAGAGATGTAGGGACCCCATCTTTGGAATCCAAGTCTAACAATATGTCTTCTACCTGCATGAGACATTTCGTGAGATTCAGACTTTGCTAACGGCCATTGCTGCGATTTATGTACGTCACCATCACTACCATTGAAATAGCCCAAATAAACAGGTTTTTGTGACCCTAGGCTATGACCTCTTCGGCCTAGGGGCCCGAAACTCACCAGTCATGTTCCCCCTAAGGGTCCCTACAATGCTAGAAAATTTGCCACTGCTGAGTAATTGCCCTTTGAAAAGATGTGAGATTTTGGAACTGTAAATGGGAGGCCCAATGAAAGCCTATAGGGGATTTTACCAAATTTGGAGCCCTGTAACTCTGGTTTGCAGAGATGTAGGGAACCCATCTTTGGAGCCCAAGTCTAACAATATGTCTTCTACCTGCATGAGACATTTCGTGAGATTCAGACGTTGCTAACGGCCATTGCTGCGATTTATGTACGTCAGACTCGCCACCATTGAAATTGCCCAATAAACAGGTTTTGTGACCCTAGGCTATGACCTCTTCGGCCTAGGACTGCATTGAACGCGACCCACGCATTGTGCGCATTCTGGACAACACCAAATACTGGGTTTATACCCTTCTGGATCCACGGTACAAACACAATGTTCCAAAACTGCTTGAAGAAAGAGCCAGACAGGTCAAAATGGAAGAATACCAGCAGGCCCTTGTGGAGACTTTAGAGAGGAGATTGACATCCTCCCTCTCCTCTAGCCAGTTGTACGCCGACAGACTGACTTCCGCAAACCCAGGACGACCAGGAGGGCAGCAAACAACACAAGCTGCAGCTAGTGCCCAAAAGGGAATGGTATCGGCAGTGTCCTTGGAGTGGGAACATTTTCTGACACCCATGCAGCAGCACACAGAACAGCAAGCGTGCAGATCCACCTCCAACACCGATCGCCTGGAGAAGATGGTCAAGGACTACATGTCAGATGGCGTAGCTGTGTTGAACAATCCATCTGCACCCTTCAACTATTGGGTATCGAAGCTAGACACCTGGCACAAACTGGCAATGTACGCAATAGAGGTGCTGGCTTGTCCGGCAGCCAGCGTTATGTCGGAACGCAGTTTCAGTGCTGCCGGAGGCATCGTCACAGATCGGCGGTGTATCCGCCTCTCCACAGAAAATGCAGACCGTCTGACTCAAATTAAAATGAATCAATCCTGGATTGGAAACGACTACGCAACACTCCCGGACCCCAACCAAGTAACATGAACAATGAACATCTGTGATGGGTTAGCGTTTCCGGTCCCTGTTTATTGAACCTCTCATCTGTATTACATTTATGACTGCATGGCGACAAAATGCAAATTGCTATCCACACGCTTCTTGTCCTCATGCAAGGCCTGGGTTGTTGTGTCTCAAAGCGTGGCCTTCTCCTCCTGCGCCACCCTCCTCCTGTTCCATCACGTGTGCTGCTGCTGGGTTAGCGTTACCGGTCCCTTTTCCTGGAACCTCTTAGGGCCTGTACACACTGAAAAACGCAGGCAAAAACGCAAGCGCATGCGTTTTTAAAGTGCCTGTAGTTTTAAAAACGCATGCGCTTTTGCCTGCGTTTTTTGTGCGTTTGCGTTTTTCTTGTAATTGCTGATTGGCTAAAGAATCCTTTGTTTTTTTTTCTAGTTTACATTTCAACAGGAATCAGGACATTGCAGAGTCTTCTGGGATACTGACTTCTGAAAAACGCAGGCAAAAACGCAAGCGCATGCGTTTTTCATGCGTTTTTCATGCGCTGCGCTTAAAAAAGCGCAGCAGGCACTGCGATTGCGTTTTTCTAAAAACGCATCGCACCAGTGTGTACAAGTCATCACGATTTTCATTCTTTTTTAAAAGACCTTGCGTTTTTAAAAACGCATGCGTTTTTAAAAACGCAACGCAAGTGCAGCAGTTTGTACAGGCCCTTATATGTATTACATTTATGACTGCATGCCGACAAAAAGCATGTTACCTGTGCAAAGAAAACAGACATTTCCCGCATTTAAAAGACAGTTTTCCCTTTGAAACTTTAAAATCGATTTACTCAAAAACTATAAGCTCTTTTTGCTAATTTTTTTTCCTCTTGTACCCACTCCCAAGGTGCACATACCCTGTAAATTTGGGGTATGTAGCATGTAAGGAGGCTTTACAAAGCACAAAAGTTCGGGTCCCCATTGACTTCCATTATGTTCGGAGTTCGGGTCAAACACCCGAACATCGCGGCCATGTTCGGCCTGTTCGGCCCGAACCCGAACATCTAGATGTTCGCCCAACACTAATTGTGAGATGCATTCGTTCTTAATGCACCTGTTTCACTGCAATGAGCACACTTGTGCCTTTGAGAGGCTTTTTAGCCCTATGCAGTGAGTACCTATCATACCTAAATGTGCGACCATTTCATTTTCATTTTCTCCCCATTGCATATTCCAGAAAATTGTATGGTGTGTACCTAGCAGCCTTTGATGAATTGATGCCACACCATACAATTTTCTGTTAGATTTACCTGGCAGATAGATTTATTCCAACATGTTGGAAAACATCTACTTTATCTGGCAGGTAAATCTAACAGAAAATGTAACAGAAAATTGTATGGTGTGTACCTAGCATAAGATCTGTAATAACTTAAAGGAACTCTATCGATTAACATATTTTTTTTTACCCTGAGATTGAGATTGAGAGTTCCTGAAGTACTGGTAAATAATGATGAATACAATTCACTTGGTTGTCTCTTTTGTTTACTGTATCAAATTCCTTTCTCTCTAAACTGACAGCAGTCTGCTCTAATCTGACAGCAGAGTAAGCCATGAGGGGAGAGGGAATTCCTTAACAGTGCATCTGTTAACCATGTGTGCATTAGAGCAAATCCTGTTTCCTGTGTCTCTGACTGAAGCGTCTGAAGAGAGCAGAGGAAATGAAACTTGTTATAAACATTTGTGATTGTCTGTGACACCACAGCTTTTCATACTTTTTTTTTGCTTTTAGAGAAAAATACTCTGTAGTCTGATATGCAAAAAAAAACAACACCGGCTGTGCATTGAAGCAGTACCCCTTTTGAGAGTGATTTGTCCCAATAAATAATAATAATAATAAAGCTTTTGCCTTTGATCTTTAACATGAAAAGTAGGAAAATGTTTACACAGCTACTTAGACATGATTTGTACATTGTCATTTTAGAACACTTGGTTTGATAGTGTTCCTTTAAAGTTCTCTCAGTAAACTCCCTATCCTGATCATGTGTCAGCGTGTGTACCCCGATCATAACCTGCTATGCCTGCTATAGTGTAGGCCAAATAGGAAATTTGGGGGCCAGAGGTGCCAAGGAAGTTTGGGTACCCCATAGGTGCCCATGTTAATTGCTGCTATAAAGGGAAATTTGTCCCCTGGAGTCCACTATTTGTAGCCACAGCTTGTATAGTGTGTGGCTACAGCAACCGCTATTTTATCAGGTGCGTCCAGGGGAGTGCCCACGCTTCCAAGTTGCCCGATACTTCATGTTTATAGTGGTGTAAATGGCGTGGATACCGGCAGGGGAGTGGTTAAGTTTTGGAATGTGTGCAAAGTCAGTTAGGATCAGGCATTGTGGGGGTGGCGTGGGAGTCGGTTAGGGTTCGTGTGAGAATATGGTTAGGTTTAGTGGTGGTAAAACTATTGTCCAATAGTAGCATATCGGTAATTTTACCAATTTTTTTCTAGTGGCTATTTCCAGTGCCCGAATCTCCCTGGCGCTCTGGAGCCACCTGTCTTCAGGAGCACAAGTTCTTTCAAAGCCTTTTGAGGACTCCCGGAGGCAGCGTAACTTCACAGGGGGACAGCGGCGGAACGAGAACACTGAGAGGGGACAGGGAAGGCACAATAGGATCCAAAGCCTTCTTTCTCCACATGTAATTTATTGCAGGAGTTCTGTAAGCTGTAGCAAACAAATGTTTTCCTTTAAAGGTTATTATTATACTGTTGCTCAGCTTTTAACCACTTCCGGATTCTCGGTGCGTATATGTACGCCCCTGAATCCTGAAGTGTATGCCATGGAAACGACGAGCGGCCGTTCCATGTCCGTTCACGGAGGGTGTCTCCGTGAACACCCTGCGAGCCGATCGGCGGCTCGCAGGGTAAATGTAAACACACGGGGAAGATCTTCCCCGGTGTTTACATGTATACGGCGCTGCTGCTGTAGAGGAGATCGGTGATCCCCGGCCTCTGATTGGCCAGGGATCGCCGGCATCTGATAGGCTAAAGCCTATCCCATCAGGCGCAGGACGGAAATCCGTCCTGCGTCGCTCACAGGGGGAGGGAGAGGGAGGGAAGGGGAAGGAGGCCAGGAAGCGCTGCGGAGGGGGGCTTTGAAGAGCCCCCCCCCGCAAGCGCAAGCAGCCGGTGGCGATCAGACCCCCCCAGCAGGACATCCCCCTAGTAGGGAAAAAAGGGGGGGAAGTCTGATCGGCCTGGCTGCAACCTGATATGTGCTGTGGGCTGGAGAGCCCACGCAGCACAGATCAGCACAAAATAGCATGGTATAGAAGTGGTTAAATCAGAGAGGAAGTTCTGAGTTCCGGTCCATTTTAAGTATTTAAAGTTGCCTGTAAAGATCTGTAAATGAATGCATTTTTGCACTTCATACATGCTTTACGTGCCTGAGTTCTAATCTTATGACAAGAGTTAATGCAAGGCTTGAGTTGTTGTGCAGATGTAAATACATTTACATACTTGTTAATGGACTTCGTATCTCTACATAATGTATAACGGTGTTTTAAGTCTAGTGGTCCTTTAATCTATGATTAAAACATTGTAAAGGTCAGCAGAAGTGCATTTTAAAGCAATATACCTTTGTTCTCATCGGATAAGGGTATTGGATGGAGTTTCCACTGAAATCAAGCCTTTAATCTGACACATTTAGATAACTGATGTTGCTTGAAGGCCTATGCATTTCTTATACAATAATTTATTAAAATACCAGGAGTTTACCCCGGAGATTTATCTTCTCAGAATTTTCAAGAATATATTTTGCAATCTACATATAACCTTTTATTCTCCTTTCAAAGATATCAATAAACCACCACTGCAAATGATCAACCACACAGCAAATTAGGTTAAAGAGGCACTCCAGTGACATAGAGTAAGATGCAGTAAATTATTCAGGATACTCACTTTTAAGCTAATTATACTGGTTTCAGCATCAGAAACACTTCCTGCAGCTATATAGTGTATTGCTGTATATAACCCTACCATACCAGTGATGTCTAGCCTAGGCCAGTAATCTGAAAACTTGGCTTTCCAGCTATTAAGGAACTACAAGACCCACAATGCATTGCAGGAGTTTGACAGCCACGGTCATGATTCATAAAGGCAAATGCATTGTGGGACTTGTAGTGCCTTAACAGCTGGAGAGCCAAGTTTGCAGATCACTGGCCTAGGCTGTTTGTTTTGTAGAATTCTCCTCCCAGGGCATTCTGGAAGACCAAGTGTTATTTCTATTGGCTTCAGAACACACAATAAAAACAAACATTTTACTGTGATGCATCTGCCAGCAGTAAAGATGTCACCACCTGTGATAAATTTCAAATGTAAATCATGGAGAGGAAATATTTACAGTGGGCAAACACTAACTGAATAAATTATAAAGTAATATTGTAAAAAATAAGCAAGTTTATTAATTACATTTTATTTAGTAAAGTTCCTCTTTAATTGTGGTAGAATGTAAACTGATGCACATGGATAGAATCCGTGATGAAAGATGTCTTGGTGGTGAATCAGCTAATTTCCACTCAGTGCTTTGGGCGCCGCCATAGGCCATAATGAGAATTAGAGATGGGCCGAACGGTTCGCCGGCGAACGGTTCCACGCGAACTTCGGTGGTTCGCGTTCGCGTCCCGCTGGCGAACCTTTGCGGAAGTTCGGTTCGCCCCATAATGCACCTTGAGGGTCAACTTTGACCCTCTACATCACAGTCAGCAGGCCCAGTGTAGCCAATTAGGCTACACTAGCCCCTGGAGCCCCACCCCCCCTTATATAAGGCAGGCAGCGGCGGCCATTACGGTCACTCGTGTGCTGCCTGCGTTAGTGAGAGTAGGGCGAGCTGCTGCAGACTGTCTCTCAGGGAAAGATTAGTTAGGCTTAACTTGTTACTGGCTGGCTGCATACCTGTGCTGCATACCTGTGCTGTGAACCCACCACTGCATACCTGTTCTGTGAACCCACCCCTGCATACCTGTACTGTGAACCCACCACTGCATACCTGTTCAGTGAACCTGCCACTGCATACCTGTTCTGTGAACCCATTACTGCATACCTGTTCAGTGAACCTGCCACTGCATACCTGTGCTGTGAACCCACCACTGCATACCTGTTCTGTGAACCCACCACTGCATACCTGTGCTGTGAACCCATCACTGCATACCTGTTCAGTGAACCTGCCACTGCATACCTGTGCTGTGAACCCATCACTGCATACCTGTTCAGTGAACCTGCCACTGCATACCTGTGCTGTGAACCCACCACTGCATACCTGTTCTGTGAACCCACCACTGCATACCTGTGCTGTGAACCCACCACTGCATACCTGTTCTGTGAACCCACCACTGCATACCTGTTCTGTGAACCCACCACTGCAAACCTGTTCAGTGAACCCACCACTGCATACCTGTTGTGTTCAGTGAACCCGCCACTGCATACCTGTTCTGTTCAGTGGACCCGCCACTGTATACCTGTTTAGTGAACCCGCCACTGCATACCTGTTGTGTTCAGTGAACCTGCCACTGCATACCTGTTCTGTGAACCCGCCACTGTATACCTGTTCTGTTCAGTGAACCCGCCACTGTATACCTGTTCAGTGAACCCGCCACTGCATACCTGTTGTGTTCAGTGAACCCGCCACTGTATACCTGTACTGTTCAGTGAACCCGCCACTGCATACCTGTTCAGTGAACCCGCCACTGCATACCTGTTGTGTTCAGTGAACCCGCCACTGCATACCTGTTGTGTTCAGTGAACCCGCCACTGCATACCTGTTGTGTTCAGTGAACCTGCCACTGTATACCTGTACTGTTCAGTGAACCCGCCACTGCATACCTGTTCTGTTCAGTGAACCTGCCACTGTATACCTGTACTGTTCAGTGAACCCGCCACTGCATACCTGTTGTGTTCAGTGAACCCACCACTGCATACCTGTTCAGTGAACCCACCACTGCATACCTGTTGTGTTCAGTGAACCCGCCACTGCATACCTGTTCTGTGAACCCGCCACTGTATACCTGTTCTGTTCAGTGAACCCGCCACTGTATACCTGTTCAGTGAACCCGCCACTGCATACCTGTTGTGTTCAGTGAACCCGCCACTGTATACCTGTACTGTTCAGTGAACCCGCCACTGCATACCTGTTGTGTTCAGTGAACCCGCCACTGCATACCTGTTGTGTTCAGTGAACCCGCCACTGCATACCTGTTCTGTTCACTGGACCCGCCACTGTATACCTGTTCAATGAACCCACCACTGCATACCTGTTGTGTTCAGTGAACCCGCCACTGCATACCTGTTGTGTTCAGTGAACCCGCCACTGTATACCTGTACTGTTTAGTGAACCCGCCACTGCATACCTGTTCAGTGAACCCGCCACTGCATACCTGTTGTGTTCAGTGAACCCGCCACTGCATACCTGTTGTGTTCAGTGAACCCGCCACTGCATACCTGTTGTGTTCAGTGAACCCGCCACTGCATACCTGTTGTGTTCAGTGAACCCGCCACTGCATACCTGTTGTGTTCAGTGAACCCACCGCATCAGTGCGCATACCTGTGCAGTTAAGTGAACCCACCTACCTACGTGAGTGCACGCAGTGTGATATACCACTCCGTGCATACCCGATATGGACAAAACAGGTAGAGGAAGAGGTAGTGCCAGAGCCAGAGGAAGGCCACCCGGCAGGTCTGCGCGAGGTCGTGTAAATGTAATTTCGTGTGGACCTGGCCCACAGTACAGTGCTCGGAAGAAGGCACTTCCCATCACCTCCCAAGATTGTCAGGACGTGGTTGAGTATTTAGCGACACAGAACACCTCATCTTGCTCAGCCACCAGCGCTACTACTAGCACCACTTCCGCTGCATTTGACACTTCGCAAGAATTATTTAGTGGTGAAATCACTGATGCACAGCCATTGTTGTTACAGCCAGATGATTTTTCACCAGCTCATATGTCTGCGTTAGGCGGCAACACTATGGATGTAACGTGTAAGGAGGATGAAGGACCTACTGATGGTGCATGTTTGGATTTTTCTGAGGCAAGCGAAGCTGGGCAGGATGATTACGATGCTGACGATGATAGGGATCCTCTGTATGTTCCCAATAGAGGAGATGAAGAGGGGGACAGTTCAGAGGGGGAGTCAGAGAGTAGTAGGAGGAGAGAAGTTGCTGAAAGAAGCTGGGGCAGCTCTTCGTCAGAAACAGCTGGTGGCAGAGTCCGGCACCATGTATCGCCACCTATGTACAGCCAGCCAACTTGCCCTTCAGCATCAGCTGCTGAGGTCCCCATAGTGCCCACATCCCAGGGTGGCTCAGCGGTGTGGAAATTTTTTAATGTGTGTGCCTCAGATCGGACCAAAGCCATCTGTTCGCTCTGCCAACAAAAATTGAGCCGTGGAAAGGCCAACACTCACGTAGGGACAAGTGCCTTACGAAGGCACCTGGAGAAAAGGCACAAACAGCAATGGGATGGCCACCTGAGCAAAAGCAGCAGCAGCACACAAAAGAAAAGTCACCCTCCTTCTCCTCTTCCTCCTTCAGGTGCATCATCTGCTTCTGCCGCTTTCTCCCTTGCACCTTCACAGGCACCCTCCTCCACTCCGCCTCTGCCCTTGAGCGGTTCCTGCTCCTCTGCCCACAGCAGCAGTCAGGTGTCCATGAAGGAAATGTTTGAGCGGAAGAACCCAATTTCGGCCAGTCACCCCCTTGCCCGGCGTCTGACAGCTGGCGTGGCGGAACTGTTAGCTCGGCAGCTGTTACCATACCAGCTGGTGGACTCTGAGGCCTTCCGTAAATTTGTGGCCATCGGAACACCGCAGTGGAAGATGCCAGGCCGCACTTATTTTTCGAGAAAGGCCATACCCCAACTGCACCGTGAAGTTGAGAGGCAAGTGGTGTCATCTCTTGCGAAGAGCGTTGGGTCAAGGGTACACCTGACCACGGATGCCTGGTCTGCCAAGCACGGGCAGGGCCGCTACATTACGTACACAGCCCATTGGGTGAACCTGGTGGTGAACGATGGCAAGCAGGGCGCAGCGGACCAAATTGTGACACCTCCACGGCTTGCAGGCAGGCCTCCTGCCACCTCCTCTCCTCCTGCTACATGCTCTTCGCTGTCCTCCTCCTCCTTGGCTGAGTGGCAGTTCTCCTCTCCAGCTACACAGCCCCAGCTCCGCAGGGCCTATGCTGCATGCCAGGTACGACGCTGTCACACCATCTTAGACATGTCTTGTCTCAAAGCGGAGAGTCACACTGGAGCAGCTCTCCTGGCTGCTCTTAAAAAACAGGTGGATGAGTGGCTGACCCCTCACCACCTGGAGATAGGCAACGTGGTGTGCGACAACGGCAGCAATCTGCTTGCCGCTTTGCATATGGGGAAGCTGACACACATACCCTGCATGGCACATGTCATGAATCTAGTTGTTCAAAGATTTGTGGCAAAGTACCCTGGCTTAGCGGATGTCCTGAAGCAGGCCAGGAAGTTCTGTGGGCATTTGAGGCGGTCTTACACAGCCATGGCACGATTTGCAGAAATTCAGCGGAAAAACAACATGCCGGTGAGACGCCTCATTTGCGATAGCCCGACTCGCTGGAATTCGACCCTGCTCATGTTCTCCCGGCTGCTAGAACAGAAGAAAGCCGTCACCCACTACCTCTACAACTACAGTAGAATGAAACAGTCTGGGAAGATGGGGATGTTCTGGCCCGACAACTGGACACTGATGAAAAATGCATGCAGGCTCATGCGGCCGTTTGAGGAGGTGACCAACCTGGTGAGCCGCAGTGAGGGCACCATCAGCGACTTAATTCCCTACGCTTACTTCTTGGAGCGTGCTGTGCGTAAAGTGGCGGATGAAGCTGTGAATGAGCGTGACCAGGAACCGTTACGGCAGGAACAGGCATGGGACCAATTTTCATCAGACCCAGCTGTTTCCTCAACACCTGCGGCAGCACAGAGGGGGGAGGAGGAGGAAGAAGAGAAGTCGTGTGCAGAAGACGAGTCAGACTCAGAGGATGATGAGCAAGGTGTTTCTTTGGGGGAGGAGGAGGGGACGGCGGCAGGAGAACACCCGCAGCAGGCGTCGCAGGGGGCTTGTGCTGCTCAACCTTCCTGTGGTATTGTTCGCGGCTGGGGGGAGGAGGTTGACTTACGTGACGTCACTGAGGAAGAGCAAGAGGAGATGGAGGGTACTGGATCCGACTTTGTGCAGATGTCGTCTTTTATGCTGTCCTGCCTGTTGAGGGACCCCCGTATAAAAAACCTCAAGGGGAATGAGCTGTACTGGGTGGCCACACTACTAGACCCTCGGTACAGGCACAAAGTGGCGGACCTGTTACCAACTCACCGGAAGGTGGAAAGGATGCAGCACATGCAGAACCAGCTGTCAACTATGCTTTACAATGCCTTTAAGGGTGATGTGACAGCACAACGCCAGCAAGGTACCACTGCCACTAATCCTCCTCCCGTGTCCACGCAGTCAAAGACAGGATGCTCCAGCGATCTCATGGTGATGTCGGACATGCGGACGTTCTTTAGTCCAACGCCTCGCCGTAGCCCTTCCGGATCCACCCTCCACCAACGCCTGGAACGGCAGGTAGCCGACTACCTGGCCTTAAGTGTGGATGTAGACACTGCTGTGAACAGCGATGAGGAACCCTTGAACTACTGGGTGCGCAGGCTTGACCTGTGGCCAGAGCTGTCCCAATTTGCCATCCAACTTCTCTCCTGCCCTGCCGCAAGCGTCCTGTCAGAAAGGACCTTCAGCGCAGCTGGAGGCATTGTCTCAGAGAAGAGAAGTCGACTAAATCACAAAAGTGTTAAGTACCTCACCTTTATCAAAATGAATGAGGCATGGATCCCGGAGGGCTGCTGCCCGCCCCAAGACTAAGTCAGTCCCCGCACACACAGCATCTCTGCCTGCACGCCGTGTGACTGGCTGCCTGGGCTGCCCCAAGAAGACTAAGTCACTCCCAGTCCCTCCACACAGCATGTCTGCCTGCAGGCCGCTTGACTACCTTCTCCGCCACCACCAACAGGGTCCGGGACTCCAGGCGGATTGCTGAATTTTTTAGGCCGCTGCTAGCAGCGGCCGCTGTAATAATTTTTCTGGTGCGTGTACATGACTGCCTAATTTTTCTGGCTGCACTGCGGGCAGCTGCAACAACAAAAGAAAAGGCATGTACATGCGCCCATTCCCCTTCGTGATCATTACCTTGCCGTGGTGAAGGGGCTTGCGTATCACAATGAAGCAATGACCGGCGCCTAGATGAGTGTCTCGGGGGGCACACAAAAGATAATAAGGTCGTTGCTTCATTGTGGTCAGACCAAATTTGATCAGCTGGACAGTCACTGTTCTGTCATTCAGCTACATCAGCCAGGCGACCATATGGGCTGTAAAGCCACCAAAACCTGCACTCTCGCCATGGTGCGCACCAGTCCAGCACGGCCATCACTACACAAACAGCTGTTTGCGGTGCGTTACACGGTGAGTTTGGTGTGTCAGTGTGAAGCAGTACCTTAACCACTTAAGGACCGCAGTCTTTTCACCCCTTAAGGACCAGGGCCTTTTTTCCATTCAGACCACTGCAGCTTAAATGGTTTATTGCTCAGTCATACAAGCTACCATCTAAATGAATTTTACCTCCTTTTCTTGTCACTAATACAGCTTTCTTTTGGTGCTATTTGATTGCTGCTGCGATTTTTACTTTTTATTCTATTCATCAAAAAAGACATGAATTTTGGCAAAAAAATGATTTTTTTAACTTTTTGTGCTGACATTTTTCAAATAAAGTAAAATTTCTGTATACATGCAGCGCGAAAAATGTGGACAAACATGTTTTTGATAAAAAAAACCCATTCAGTGTATATTTATTGGTTTGGGTAAAAGTTATAGCGTTTACAAACTATGGTGCAAAAATTGAATTTTCCCATTTTGAAGCATCTCTCTCATTTCTGAGCACCTGTCAGGTTTCATGAGGTGCTAGAATTCCAGGATAGTATAAATACCCCCCAAATGACCCCATTTTGGAAAGAAGACACCCCAAAGTATTCACTAAGAGGCATGGTGAGTTCATAGAAGATTTTATCTTTTGTCATAAGTTAGCAGAAAATGACACTTTGTGACAAAAAAAATAAATAAAAAAAAGTTTCCATTTCTGCTAACTGGTGACAAAAAAAAATGAAATCTGCCACGGACTCACCATGCCCCTCTCTGAATACCTTGAAGTGTCTAGTTTCCAAAATGGGGTCATTTGTGGGGTGTGTTTATTGTCCTGGCATTTTGGGGGGTGCTAAATTGTAAGCACCCCTGTAAAGCCTAAAGGTGCTCATAGGACTTTGGGCCCCTTAGCGCACCTAGGCTGCAAAAGAAATGTCACACATGTGGTATCGCCTAACTCAGGAGAAATAGTATAATGTGTTTTGGGGTGTATTTTTACACATACCCATGATGGGTGGGAGAAATATCTCTGTAAATGAGATTTCTTTGGATTTTTTTACACACAATTGTCCATTTACAGAGATATTTCTCCCACCCAGCATGGGTATGTGTAAAAATACACCCCAAAACACATTATACTACTTCTCCTGAGTACGGCGATACCACATGTGTGACACTTGTTTGCACCCTAACTGCGCTAAGGGGCCCAAAGTCCTATGAGTACCTTTAGGATTTCACAGGTCATTTTGAGGCATTTATTTTCTAGACTACTCCTCACGGTTTAGGGCCCCTAAAATGCCAGGGCAGTATAGAAACCCCACAAGTGACCCCATTTTAGAAAGAAGACACCCCAAGGTATTCCGTTAGGTGTATGGTGAGTTCATAGAAGATTTTATTTTTTGTCACAAGTTAGTGGAAAATGACACTTTGTGAAAAAAAACAATACAAATCAATTTCCGCTAACTTTTGACAAAAAATAAAATCTTCTATGAACTCGTCATACACCTAACGGAATACCTTGGGGTGTCTTCTTTCTAAAATGGGGTCACTTGTGGGGTTCCTATACTGCCCTGGCATTTTAGGGGCCCAAAACCACGAGGAGTAGTCTGGAAACCAAATACCTCAAAATGACTGTTCAGGGGTATAAGCATCTGCAAATTTTGATGACAGGTGGTCTATGAGGGGCCGAATTTTGTGGAACCGGTCATAAGCAGGGAGGCTTCTTAGATGACAGGTTGTATTGGCACTGAAGTGCAGGAATGTTCTCAAATCGTGACCTGGACATGGCAATTAAGTCGTACCAGCAGTGATCAGAAAAAAAATTTCTGTCACTGCGGTGGGGCGGGTGAGGGTTTGGCCGGGTGATCAGAAGCCCGCAGGGGGCATATTAGGGCCTGATCTGATGGGTAGCAGTGACAGGTGGTGACAGGGGGTGACGGGGTGGTTGATAGGTGATCAGTAGGTGATTACAGAGGAGAATATATGCAAGCAATGCACTGGCGAGTTGATCAGAGGGGGTCTGGGGGGCTAATTTAGGGTGTGGGCGGGTATTTGGGTGCCCGCAAGGGGCAGATTAGTGTCTGATCTGATGGGTAGCAGTGACAGGTGGTGACGGGGTGATTGATGGGTGATCAGTGGATGATTAGAGGGGAGAACAGATGTAAACAATGCACTTTCAGAGGTGATCTGAGGGTAGGTCTGCACGCAATCTGAGGGTGTGGGTGGGTGATCAGGTGCCCACAAAAGGCAGGTTAGGGTCTGATCTGATGGGTGGCAGTGACAGGTGGTGACAGGGGGTGATTGATGGGTGATTGACAGGTGATCAGTGGGTGATTATAGGGAAGAATAGATGTATACAGTACACAGGGGGGAGGGTCTAGGGAGGATCTGAGGGTGTGGGGGGGTGTGTTCAGGAGCCCCCAGGGGGCAGTTTAGGACCTAATCTAAAAAATAGCGTTGAGATAGTGACAGGGAGTGATTAATGGGTGATTAGGGGGGTGATTGGGTGCAAACAGGTGTCTGAGGGGTGGGCAGGGGGGGTCTGATGGGTGCAGTGGGCGATCAGGGGGCAGGATCAGTGTGCTTGGGTACTTACTAGGAGGGCTGCAACCTGCCCTGGTGGTCCCTCAATCACTGGGACCACCAGGGCAGGAGGCAGCCTGTATAATACGCTTTGTATACATTACAAAGCGTATTATCCGCTTTACATGCGGCAGATCGGGGGTTAACAACCCGCCGCCGCTGGTAATTGGCTGGCGGGTTGACGTCGCGGGTGGGCACATCCAGCGTGCGATCCCCGGCCAGCTAGTCCGCAACGAGCCGCCGCCGATCGGCGTATTGCGGTCGTTGCGGGCTCCACTTTGCCGCTGCCCCTAGGTAGGGGCGGTCGGCAAGTGGTTAAAATCACAATCCAGTAAATATATATATATATATATATATATATATATATATATATATATATATATATATATATATATATATATATATATAATATATATATATATATATATAGATCTATATATATATATATATATATAGATCTATATATATATATATATATATATATATATATATATATATATATATATATATATATATATATATATATATATATATATAGATCTATATATATATATATATATATATATATATATATATAGAGATCTATCTATATCTATCTATATATATATATATATATATATATATATATATATATATATATATATATATATAGAGATCTATATATATATATATATATATATATATATATATATATATATATATATAGAGATCTATATATATATATATATATATATATATATATATATATATATATATATATAGAGAGAGAGAGAGAGATCTATATATATATATATATATATATATATAGAGAGATCTATATATATATATATATAGATAGATAGATAGATAGATAGATAGATAGATAGATAGATAGATAGATAGATAGATATAGATATATAGATAGATATATATATATATAGATCTATATGGGAGGGGATCAAGGGATACATGGGGCGGGGAGAGCTGGATAAAAGTTTATTTTTATACTAAAATCGCACAGCCTGTCACGGCTGCAGGCTGTGCGTCTCTCCCTGTCACACAAGATCTACAGTGACAGGGAGAGGGAGGCGGAGAGGGAGGCGGAACGGCAACTATGTTGCCTTTCGGAGGGTGATCGCTGTGATTGGCTCACAGCGATCACACGGCAGGGAGCCAATCAGTGACGGCTCCTGCCGATACCCGGAAGCCTTAGCTGTCATAAGACAGCTAAGTGCAGCCGGTTCGGTGCGCGCGATCGCGGCGGGGAGCGGCGGCGCCGGTGATAGAAATCTACGCCCTGCCAGCCAGGAGCCCATCAAAACAGGGCGTAGATCTCTATCACTGCGGTCCGGAAATGGTTAATTACACTACCTGATTGATGTATACACATGCAAGATGTTTTAAAGAGAAACTCCGACCAAGAATTGAACTTTATCCCAATCAGTAGCTGATACCCACTTTTACATGAGAAAAATAATGATTTTCACAAACAGACCATCAGGGGGCGCTGTATGACTGATTTTGTGCTGAAACCCCTCCCACAAGAGGCTCTGGTACCGTACGGTACTCTGGGCAAACTGTCACAATGTAACAATGTTCAGACAGGAAATAGCTGTCTGTTAAAGCCAGACCAGCTAGAAACAGCTCCATAATCTGCCCACAGTAACAATGTCACCATGTAATACAAGTCAGAATGTGAATCTGGGAGAGGAAAGATTTTACAATGAGCAAACACTGACTAAATCATGTATACATAATTATTGTAAAAATGAAGCACTTTTTTTATTACATTATTTTCACTGGAGTTCCTCTTTAAAGCACTTTAGGCCTGTCATTTAGCATTCAATGTGATTTCTGCCCTTAAAACGCTGCTTTGCGTCAAATCCAGATTTTTCCCCGGGACTTTTGGCATGTATCCCACTCCGCCATGCCCCCCTCCAGGTGTTAGACCCCTTGAAACATCTTTTCCATCAGTTTTGTGGCCAGCATAATTATTTTTTTTTTCAAAGTTCGCATCCCCATTGAAGTCTATTGCGGTTCGCGAACTTTAACGCGAACCGAACGTTACGCGAAAGTTCGCGAACCCGGTTCGCAAACCTAAAATCGGAGGTTCGGCCCATCTCTAATGAGAATTACAGCTTGATCGGCGCTCAGTGACTAATTTTAGGGGGTGATAGCCGGAGCTCAAATTAGAAAAAAAAAAACAAAACATTGTACCCTTTTACAGTAACGTTAATTTTCTCTTGATGCCTAACCCTAACTCCCCTCCCCCCATGCAAACCCCTTCCTTAACCACCAGGGCCGGCGCTTCCATAGAGGCAAAAGGGGCAATTGCCCCAGGGCCCCAGAGCCTGTAGGGGCCCCCCAAGGTGCCCATCCTCCCCCACTCTGTATAGGAAAAGGAGGAGGTGAATAATAAGGACCTTCAAAAAAGCTTTTTAGGGGACAAATGTTTGACACCTAATGATATTGTGTGACGGGGGGATGGGGGTGGACTGGATCAGGCCTAGCAGATGGCTCAGGAGCCCTGAGTGATTTGACTGGAAGGAGGGTGTCAGTGGGGCCTCCCAAGTTACTTCTTCCCCAGGGCCCCATTGTAGCTAGAACCGGCCCTGTTAACCACTCCCCCTCCCTCGGGACGAGTAACTAAATACAAAATGCCATAACTATGTGCAGGGGCGTAGCTACTACGTCCCTCCCCACCATGCATTCCCGCTCGCCCCCCCCCCCTTCCCTCGACGCTCATTACCATTGCTCGTTACTGCCAATCAGTAGCCACTAGATCAATGAATGGGAACACAGTTCCCATTCATTGATCTAAATCCCCATTTCAATGAACGCCACAAAAATACATAAACAGTTACCTTAGGGACTGAAAATTTTTAATATGTGTAACGATCGGTGAAGCACAGAGAGGATCTGATTACCAGTGATCTGCAGAATCACTGGGAATACAGATGTATACCAGATTATACGTGATCTGCAGTATCACTGATAATCCGATATACTAGCTAACCTCTGTTCACCTGAGTAGAGTGTAGTGTTTGGTGTAACAGTAACACTTAGAGGACTAGGCCTCAGTGCAGCAAGGAGTACTGCACAGATTCCTTCCGCAGACCTGAGCTCTCCAAGACGGGAGGAGTCAGACTGACAGAAGGAAGGATAGTCTGAAAGTGACCCTCAGGAGGAAGGGTCACTAACAGAGCGAGGAACCGCCTCTAACGGTAAGGTCGGTTCTCGAGGTCGGACAAGCCAGGTAGTACACACACGGACAGATAAAGTACAAGATCAGGAGGCAGAGGCGGAGTCAAAGTACAGGCAGGGTTCAGCAACGGGGTATCAGATATATCGGGGTACAAAATCAGGAGGCAGAAGCAGAGTCAAGGAACGAGCCGGGGTTCGGCAACAGAGAATCAGAAATATCGAAGTACAAGATCAGAGTTCAGGAGGATAGTCAAGGCAGGCAAAAGTCATAACAGATAATCACAATCAAACTAGTACTTTAGCTATCAACAGAATCTAGCTAAGTGTAGGATTGCAGCTCCAGCTGGTCCCGGCACACTTGCGGATCTGACTACGGATCTGGGTGCTCCCACATATGTGATTGCACGCCAGACAAAGAGCAAGTGAACAACCAGCAGTATATATACTCTAGGACCTTTCCAGGACCTCCCTAATTGCTGGTCCAATGAGAGCAGTGGAATTTGTCAGCTGACCCAGCTGGTCAGCCGACTCCCTTCTAACTGCTATTTAAACTCTGCCTCTGTGCTCGCGCGCGTGTAAGTCTGAATCTTGGTGGACTATCAGTCTCAGCCACACCAGTACTGTCTTGCAATGTATCCAGTGAACTGAGTGCGGGAGCCGCCTCCAATGCGGATTCCGCCGTTCCCAATGCGGATTCCGCCGCTCTGCCTAAGCGGCATGCAGCGTTTTTTTTCGCGTTGTGACGCCATGCTGGACGCGGAAACAGCCGCCTTGCCTTGAGAGACAGCGGCTTTTCCGCGTTTCATCACAGTACCCCCCCCCCCCTCCCGAGGAGTGGACTCCGGACAACTCCTACCAGGCTTCTCGGGGTGTAAGGCATGAAACTCTTCCCTCAACTCATCCGCATGCATGCGAGTCCCCGGTACCCACTGTCTCTCCTCAATGCCATATCCCTTCCAGTGTACCAGATACTGTACCGAGTTCTGGACAATGCGAGAGTCCAAAATTTTCTCTACTTCGAACTCAGGATGACTATCCACCAGGACAGGAGGAGGAGGAGTAGGGCCCACATGGACTGCAGGTTTGAGCAGGGATACGTGAAATGATCTCACCCCACGCATGCTGGTGGGGAGATCAACGGTATAAGTGACGTTGTTGATCTTTTTGGTCACAGAAAACGGACCCACAAACCTGGGGCCCAGTTTGGCAGAAGGCTGCTTCAGGGTCAAGTGACGTGTGGACACCCAGACTAAATCCCCTGGCTGAAACTTCCATTCCATGGAACGTCTCTTGTCCGCTTGACCCTTTTGACTTTGGAACGCTTTCTGCAAATTATCTCTAACAATTCCCCAATTGTCCCTGAGTGACCTCTGCCAATCCTCCAGCGCTGGGAACGGAGAAGAGGCAACTGGCAAAGGGGAGAACTTGGGCGACCTCCCTGTCACAATCTGGAATGGGGAAAAACCAGAAGAAGAACTCTTTAAATTATTCTGCGCAAATTCTGCAAAAGCCAGAAACTTCACCCAGTCATTCTGTGCCTCCGCAACGTAACATCTTAAAAACTGTTCTAAAGACTGATTAATTCGTTCAGTCTGCCCATTCGTCTGTGGGTGGTAGCCTGACGAGAAAGACAGCTTCATGCCCATTTGGTGGCAAAATGCCCTCCAGAATTTAGAGATAAATTGGACTCCCCGATCGGACACAATGTTCTCCGGAATGCCGTGCAGCCGGAAAATGTGGACGATGAATAGGTCAGCCAATTCTTGGGCCGAGGGGAGTCCTTTCAAAGGCACGAAATGGGCCATTTTGCTGAAGCGGTCGACTACCACCCAAATGACCGACATGCCTTCAGACCTGGGGAGCTCACCCACAAAATCCATGGACAAGTGGGTCCATGGTTCACTCGGGGCGGGTAAAGGCTGTAAGGTACCGACAGGTGCCTGCCGGGAGGGTTTACTTTTGGCACATACCACACATTCCCTGACATATTCCTTGCAGTCTGTTGCCATAGAAGGCCACCATGCACACCTGGCAATCAGATCCTGCGTTCTGGCAGCACCAGGGTGACCAGCACTCTTATGGGCGTGAAACATTTGTAAGACCTGTAGACGAAAAAACAGTGGGATAAACAAGACCCCCTCCGGTTTTCCCTCAGGGACATCCTGCTGAAAGGGACCCAAAACCTTTGTCCAATCCTCCCAGGTCTCTGTGGCTGCTAACACCAGCCTCTGCAGGATGATGGACTCAGGAGCGGGGGGCTGTGCTGTCTCTAATTCGAAACATCTGGACAGGGCATCTGCCTTGATGTTTTTGCTGCCTGGAGTGTATGTGATAATAAATCTGAACCTCGTAAAAAATAACGACCAACGGGCCTGTCGGGGACTTAGTCTCTTAGCCCCCTCGATGTATTCCAGATTCTTGTGATCAGTATACACCGTGATCGTGTGTTCTGCCCCTTCTAACCAGTGGCGCCATTCTTCAAATGCCAATTTAATGGCCAGAAGTTCCCGGTTGCCTATGTCGTAGTTTTTCTCTGCCGGTGAAAACCTCCGAGAGAAATAGGCACACGGGTGCAACCTCCCCTGCAGCCCAGAGCGTTGAGACAGCACAGCCCCTACTCCAACTTCCGAGGCATCAACCTCCACAATTAATGGGTAAGAGGTGTCTACGTGTCTCAATATGGGTGCAGAGCAAAACAATTTTTTCAAGTGAGAAAAAGCTGCCACAGCCTCAGGAGACCAGTGGTTGGTATCTGCCCCCTTTTTTGTGAGACTGGTAAGAGGGGCAATCATCGTGGAGTATCCCTTTATGAACCTCCTATAGTAATTCGCAAAACCTAAAAATCTTTGCAGGGGCTTCAACCCCACTGGCTGTGGCCATTCCAGAACAGCTGTGACCTTGGCAGGATCCATTGACAGGCCTGAGGTGGAGATCACATACCCTAAAAATGTGACACCTCGAAAATACATTTCTCCACCTTGGCATACAGCATATTTTGCCTCAATTTGTCCAACACGAATTTAACGTGGACCCTGTGCTCGGGGAGGTTGTTGGAATAAATTAGTATATCGTCCAGGTATACTAGTACAAATCTACCCAACACCTCCCTGAATACCTCGTTGATTAATTCTTGAAAGACGGCTGGCGCATTGCACAACCCGAAGGGCATCACTAAGTACTCATAATGCCCGTCGGGAGTGTTGAAGGCCGTCTTCCATTCATCACCCTTTCTAATGCGGACCAGGTTGTATGCACCCCTCAGATCTAATTTTGAAAAGATCTTAGCGTTCGTGACTTGCGTAAATAAATCGTCTATCAATGGTAACGGATAACGATTCTTCACCGTGATTTTATTGAGGCCACGGTAGTCGATGCATGGTCGCAGCCCTCCGTCTTTTTTCTTAACAAAAAAGAAACCGGCCCCTGCAGGCGACCGGGAGGGGCGAATGAACCCTTTGGCTAAATTGTCACGAATGTACTCCTGCATCGCTATTTTCTCTGGTCCAGACAAATTATACAGGTGACCCCTAGGGGGCATACAACCGGCACGGAGATCGATGGGGCAATCGAAAGGGCGATGAGGAGGTAACTTGTCAGCAGCCTTGGGACAGAATACATCCGAGAACTCGGAGTATTGCTCGGGAACCCCCTCCACATGCAACTTGGTCTGACCTAAAGTCACCTTCCCTAGACACTGTTGGGAACAGAAGTCTGACCAACTAGTTAATTGTCCTGTAGCCCAATTAATCTGTGGCGAATGGAGCTGCAGCCAGGGCATTCCTAAAACAATTGTGGAGGTGGTCATGTGTAATACAAAGAAACTTAGACTTTCGTTATGCAGAACCCCAATAGTGACTTCCACCTCTGGTGTCTGAGACAGCGGACGGTCCCTTTGCAGCGGGGAGTCGTCCACAGCAGTAACCTGGATAGGTGGTTTTACTGAGGTGAGCGGAATGCCCAATTTTTCTGCGAACTCTGAACTCATAAAGTTAGCCGCGGAGCCTGAATCAACAAAGGCTTCTGTGGCTTCAGATTTGTCCCCCCATGTAATCATACAGGGAAGGAGCAAACGTTTTTCGTTTAAGGATATGAGCCGGGCACCTAGGGTGCTTCCCCCTACCACTCCTAAACGGTAGCATCTTCCCGGCTTGTTAGGGCAGTTCTGTCCAATATGCCCCCCTTCAGCACAGTACAGACACAGCTGTTTGGTCATTCTCCGTCTTCGCTCTACCTGGGTCAATTTTGACCGAGCAATCTGTATCGGCTCGGATGGAGGCAAGACGGGAGAAGGTGAAATAGTAGGAGGTGGAGTCACTGGGACCGTAGTGTAAGATACCCCTCTGACACGGGAACTACCCCTGGTCTGTTTTTGGTAGCGCAGCCTGCGGTCGATTCGGATGGCCGCTGAGATGGCCTCATCGACTGTTCTGGGCTCGGGCTGGCTTAACATCAAATCAGAGACCTCATCGGACAGCCCTGACAAGAAACGATCTAATAGGGCGTAAGTGTCCCACCTGGCCGTAACTGACCACCTCCTAAACTCGGCCGCGTAATCTTCGACCGGACCTTCGCCTTGACGCAAAAGCTTGAGCTTCCGCTCAGAAGTCGAAGCAAGGTCCGAATCGTCGTAAATTACTGCCATAGCTTTAAAGAATTCCTCTACAGAGGTAAGAGCTTTGTCTCCGGCGGGCAGGCTATATGCCCAAGACTGGGAGTCGCCGGACAACAAAGTCTTTATAAACGTGACCCTCTGGGTCTCAGTACCCGAAGATTGAGGTCTCAACTCAAAATAGGACAATACTCTACTCCTAAAATTCCGGAAGTCAGATCTGTGGCCGGAAAAGCTTTCAGGTACAGGCATACGTATGTCAGAGCTAGGAGAGGATCGCACATGATCCACTGATGTCTGGAGGGTTTGTACAGACCCTGATAGGGCATCAATAAGAGTCATGTGGGCGCCCAGTACTTGATTGATGTTGTCCACCGAAGTGGCAAGTACACCCAGACAATTAGTGTTTGCGTCCATTTTGTATTTGGTCTGGCGTTCTGTAACGATCGGTGAAGCACAGAGAGGATCTGATTACCAGTGATCTGCAGAATCACTGGGAATACAGATGTATACCAGATTATACGTGATCTGCAGTATCACTGATAATCCGATATACTAGCTAACCTCTGTTCACCTGAGTAGAGTGTAGTGTTTGGTGTAACAGTAACACTTTGAGGACTAGGCCTCAGTGCAGCAAGGAGTACTGCACAGATTCCTTCCGCAGACCTGAGCTCTCCAAGACGGGAGGAGTCAGACTGACAGAAGGAAGGATAGTCTGAAAGTGACCCTCAGGAGGAAGGGTCGCTAACAGAGCGAGGAACCGCCTCTAACGGTAAGGTCGGTTCTCGAGGTCGGACAAGCCAGGTAGTACACACACGGACAGATAAAGTACAAGATCAGGAGGCAAAGGCGGAGTCAAAGTACAGGCAGGGTTCAGCAACGGGGTATCAGATATATCGGGGTACAAAATCAGGAGGCAGAAGCAGAGTCAAGGAACGAGCCGGGGTTCGGCAACAGAGTATCAGAAATATCGAAGTACAAGATCAGAGTTCAGGAGGATAGTCAAGGCAGGCAAAAGTCATAACAGATAATCACAATCAAACTAGTACTTTAGCTATCAACAGAATCTAGCTAAGTGTAGGATTGCAGCTCCAGCTGGTCCCGGCACATTTGCGGATCTGACTACGGATCTGGGTGCTCCCACATATGTGATCGCACGCCAGACAAAGAGAAAGTTAACAACCAGCAGTATATATACTCTAGGACCTTTCCAGGACCTCCCTAATTGCTGGTCCAATGAGAGCAGTGGAATTTGTCAGCTGACCCAGCTGGTCAGCCGACTCCCTTCTAACTGCTATTTAAACTCTGCCTCTGTGCTCGCGCGCGTGTAAGTCTGAATCTTGGTGGACTATCAGTCCCAGCCACACCAGTACTGTCTTGCAATGTATCCAGTGAACTGAGTGCGGGAGCCGCCTCCAATGCGGATTCCGCCGTTCCCAATGCGGATTCCGCCGCTCTGCCTAAGCGGCATGCAGCGTTTTTTCCGCGTTGTGACGCCATGCTGGACGCGGAAACAGCCGCCTCGCCTTGAGAGACAGCGGCTTTTCCGCGTTTCATCACAATATGTATGTAAAGAGAGTATAGTAACATTACTTTATAAATGATGGGCTTGTAATTAGGGATGGATGAAAAACTGAAAAAATGCACCTTTAATTCCAAATAAAATATTGGCGCCACACATTGTACTAGGGAAAAATGTTATACGTTGCAATAGCCGGGACAAATGGGCAAAAAAAGATGTGTGGGTTTTAATTACATTAGCATGTATTATTTTAAAACTATAATGGCCAAAAACTGAGAAATAATGATTTTTCCCATTTTTTTCGTATTTTTTCCTGTTAAAACATTTTTAGTAAAAAAATAATTCTTAGCAAAAAGTACACCCCAAAGAAAGCCTAACTGGTAGTGCAAAAAAAACAAGATATAGATTGTTTCATTGTGATAAGTAGTAATAAAGTTATAGGCGAATCAATGGAAGGAGCACTGACAGGTTCTGTTTTGAGTGGACAGCTCGGGTGGCTGAGGTGAGCTTACTAGCTCCCTCGCCAATGCACCTCTGGGTCTCTGGTTAGAGCATCCCAGCCAAGGCGCTATGTGCATAGAGTTTGTATGTTCTCCCCGTGTCTGTGTGGGTTTTCTCCGGGCACTCCGGTTTCCTCACACATCCTAAAAACATACCAGGTGGTCAGCGGTGGTCCCTCTTCGCTATCTCTATGGTCTGATTGCCTCAAAAAAAATTGCTCTGTTTTTTTAAGGGGAAAAACCCTTCGAGGTGAAGTGGTTAATGTATAACCTCTTTACCCTAACATCCACCCTCCTAAAAGTTACCGTTTACACTTAAAGCGGCCCCAAACCAAACATTTTTTTTTATTAAAAATATTTAGTTGCACCACTCTGACACATACAAAGATAAATAAACACTCCTTCAAACCTATGAGCATTTCAGTGCATGCTTTTCACCCTTCTCTTTTCATAGCTAGGGTTATACTGGAGGGAGCCATTAGCAATTCCTCCATTGCCGGACACCATCTACTCCACCAGTTTGCCGGAAAAATCCCGGCAATTTGAAAGGAAGGGAGGGATTCCTCCAATAAATGTAAAATATTTTATATTTGTCATCATGCAGCTGAAAAAAGGCTGCTATTTATTATTATGATTAAGAAAATAGATTTTATTTCTGAAATCTTGTATTTTTAATTTGAGTCCACTTTAATCAGTTACTCTAAGTTATAACTGAAAGAAAACGGATTTCTAAAGTAATGCCCTTTTTTCCTATGGCACCTTTCACGCTTAACGCGTTTTAACTGAAATCTTTTTCACAATGTACTGCTATGGAAAAAACGCGTACTAACGTACACTAACGAACACCAACTGATTAAGTGTAAATGGGCCCTCAGCCTTAACCTATAACCCTGTTGCCATGTGAATCCGATATATGCTTTTTTATTATAAACTCTGCTGAGTAGAGTTTATACTGCATTTTTTTTTTCAAATAATGGTGCTCTCTGTTATTACTTTATTTACTTTTATGTAATTATATATAGCACTGACATCTTCCACAGCACTTTATAAAGTCTATAGTTTTGTCACTGACTGTCCTCAGAGGAGCTCACAACCGAATCCCTATCATAATCCTAGTTTAATTTCTCTAACATACTCTAAAGGCGGCCACGCACAATACAATAAAATGATCCTATTTTATAGCAATTTGATAAAAACGATTGGATTTTCCAAAAAAAAATCAAAATATTTTTTTTATTCAAGCAAGAAATCCGATCGGATTTCCCTTTTTTATTTGATGAAAGTCCAACGGGAGTGATGGATTTTTCTTATTTATTTTTCTAAAAATTGAATGGTGTGTGGTAGATTGCCAATTTCCGTTCTATAATTCTAAGCAATTTTCTCGGAGTTTTCAATCATTTTTTTCACAATTGGGTAAAAATTGACCACACGTGTGTGGTACATTGGTCAGACTTTTTTTTTTTAAATGTTACAATCAGTCAGAAAAATTGAATGCAATTCTTGAATTGAAAAGATATTTTAAAAATTGTATGGTGTGTGGCCACCTTGGTGTATTGATGTGGGGGGAGGGAGGAGAACAATTCATTTAGTATGCATTTGGGGTCTGAAGGGAAACTGGGTTGCCTAAAAGAGACTTAGACAAACACAGAGAGAACATTCAAGCCATGAAGCTAGTGTCCTGTTCCAGATTTGATCCCAAGAGCTGCAAGGCGAGAGTGCTATCCACTACACTATAGGATTTCAATACATAAGAGGTAAGATCACGGGGTGCGTTTTGAGATTACAAAATTGATAAATCATGTAAGAAAAAATTAACCTGAATAAGTATTCATAATTAAAGAGAACCGGTGGGTTTTAAGAATGCTATTAGGACACAGAGGCTGGTTCTGCATACTATCACCAGCCTCTGTGTCTGTACTGTGCCACCCAGGCGCCCCCCCCCCCCCCACTCTGCTGTCACCCCCCCAAAAAAACACAGTGCTAGCGACATGCAGCCTGTCACTAGCAGGCTGTTTACATCCAGGTTGTCACTCTCCGCCGCTCCCCCGCATCCTCTATATCGCCGCTCTCCACCTGCATTCCTTCCCTCCAATCAGCTTACAGAGGCGGGGAGGGAAGGGATGCAGGCGGGGAGCGGCGTAGGGAGACCGGGGAAGCCCGGGGAAACCTCTGTACGGTAAGTATTTACTTCAAGTAAGAATGTTTGAAAAACATTCTTTAAAGGGACACTATGACGAAAAATTGTAAATTTAAAATTACGTTCAAACATATACAAATAAGAAGCGTGTTTCTTCCAGAGTAAAATGAGCCAAAAATTACTTTTCTTCTATGTTGCTGTCACTTATAGTAGATAGAAGAAATCTGACAGAACCGACAGGTTTTGTAGTAGTCCATCTCCTCATGGTGCATTCTCAGAAAGGCTTTTATTCTTTATAAAGGTTTTCCCTAAAAAGAAGTTAAACAATGATGCTGGCCAGCTTCCCTGCTCGCTAGTCGCTACACAGTTTTTAACTGCCATTCACTAAGTGCTTTGGAAAATAAACAAAACCCTGAGAATCCCCATGAAGAGATGGACTACTCCAAAACCTGTTGTTCTGTTAGATTTCTACTGTCTACTGTAAGTGACACCAATTTAGGAGAAAAGTAATTTATTGCTGATTTTACTCTGGAAGAAACATACTTCTTATATGTATATGTTTGCACATATTTTAAATTTTAAAATTTTTCGCCATAGGGCCCATTTAAAGTGTACTTAACAAATATACATGTATAAAGCAGTGCTGCTCGGATACCCCTTTTCAAAATACCCCTTTTCAAAATGCCCTGCTATCCGATCCGGGTCGGATATCCGAGTTCAAAAATTTCCGGTCCGAATCGGATATCCGACCCTAGTATCCGGCGGATTCAGATATCCAGATAGAAAACTGGAAGTGGCCTTTAAATTGCTTTAAAAACATTTTTTAGGGTTTATGAGGCATGTAGCATCATTATTTTGTAAAGCGGAACACTAATTGATGATGTGGGGACTTAAAATCCCCCTCAAAAAAAAAATGGCTGTCAATTAACATTAAGCCTAGGTTCTAGATAGTGTTGGGCGAACACCTAGATGTTCGGGTTCGCAAACGTTCGCCGAACATCGCCGCGATGTTCGGGTGTTCGCGCCGAACTCCGAACATAATGGAAGTCAATGGGGACCCGAACTTTCGTGCTTTGTAAAGCTTCCTTACATGCTACATACCCCAAATTGCAGGGTATGTGCACCTTGGGAGTGGGCACAAAAGGGAAAAAATATTTGAAAAAGAGCTTATAGTTTTTGAGAAAATTGATTGTAAAGTTTCAAAGGAAAAACTGTCTTTTAAATGCGGAAAATGTCATGTTTCTTTGCACAGGTAACATGCTTTTTGTCGCCATGCAGTCATAAATGTAATACAGAGAAGAGGTTCCAGGAAAATGGACCGGTAACCGTAACGCTAACCCAGCAGCAGCACACGTGATGGAACAGGAGGAGGGTGGCGCAGGAGGAGAAGGCCACGCTTTGAGACACAACCCAGGCCTTGCATGAGGACAAGAAGCGTGCGGATAGCAATGCTTTTTGCCGCCATGCAGTCATAAATGTAATAAAGATGAGAGGTTCAATAAACAGGGACCGGAAACGCTAACCCAGCAGCAGCAGCAGCAGCACACGTGAGGGAACAGGAGGAGCCGCAGGAGGAGAAGGCCAGACTTTTTGAGACACAACATCCCAGGCCTTGCATGAGGACAAATAGCGTGCGGATATAGCAATGCTTTTTGCCGCCATGCAGTCATAAATGTAATAAAGATGAGAGGTTCAATAAACAGGGACCGGAAACGCTAACCCATCACAGATGGTCATTGTTCATGTTACTTGGTTGGGGTCCAGGAGTGTTGCGTAGTCGTTTCCAATCCAGGATTGATTCATTTTAATTTGAGTCAGACGGTCTGCATTTTCTGTGGAGAGGCGGATACGCCGATCTGTGACGATGCCTCCGGCAGCACTGAAACGGCGTTCCGACATAACGCTGGCTGCCGGGCAAGCCAGCACCTCTATTGCGTATATTGCCAGTTCGTGCCAGGTGTCTAGCTTCGATACCCAATAGTTGAAGGGTGCAGATGGATTGTTCAACACAGCTACGCCATCTGACATGTAGTCCTTGACCATCTTCTCCAGGCGATCGGTGTTGGAGGTGGATCTGCACGCTTGCTGTTCTGTGGGCTGTTGCTGCATGGGTGTCATAAAATTTTCCCACTCCAAGGACACTGCCGATACCATTCCCTTTTGGGCACTAGCTGCGGCTTGTGTTGTTTGCTGCCCTCCTGGTCGTCCTGGGTTTGCGGAAGTCAGTCTGTCGGCGTACAACTGGCTAGAGGAGGGGGAGGATGTCAATCTCCTCTCTAAAGTCTCCACAAGGGCCTGCTGGTATTCTTCCATTTTGACCTGTCTGACTCTTTCTTCAAGCAGTTTTGGAACATTGTGTTTGTACCGTGGATCCAGAAGGGTATAAACCCAGTAATTGGTGTTGTCCAGAATGCGCACAATGCGTGGGTCGCGTTCAATGCAGTCTAGCATGAATTGAGCCATGTGTGCCAGAGTCCTGCCAGAATCCTCATCATCCTCTTGTGAGCGTTGTGATAGTTGTTGTGATGCATCATAGTTGTCACCTTCTTCCTGGTCTGCTTCTGCTGACCATTCGCGCTGAATTGTGGAAGTCCAACGTGCACCGCTCTGGCCCTCGTCAGTGGTGGCATGAAATTCCTGCTCCAACTCCAGCTGTTCCTCCTCCTCTTCTTCGTCATAGCTGCTGGGGCCAGCGTTTCCTGAGGCGGATGGCCTGATGTTGGTACCATCACGCTGATCGTTTTCTCCTTCAGATTCCCCCAGTTGCATCATGACAGCTGTTTCCTTGATTTTCAACATTGACCTCTTCAGTAAACACAGCAGTGGTATGGTAATGCTGACTGAAGAGTTGTCACTGCTCACAAGCAACGTGGATTGCTCAAAATTTTGGAGGACTTGGCAGAGGTCCAACATGTTGGCCCAATCGGATCCACAGAATCTTGGCAGCTGTCCGGATGCGCCTCGGTACTGCGCCGTCATGTACTGGACCACTGCACTCTTCTGCTCGCAAAAGCGGGCTAGCATGTGCAGCGTAGAATTCCAGCGCGTAGGGACATCACACAGCAAGCGATGGTGGGGGAGATTGAAGCGCTCCTGCATCTTGGCGAGTGCCCCCGAAGCAGTACTGGAATTTCTGCAATGTTTGGCCACTCGTCGCACCTTCAACAGAAGATCGGCCACGCCTGGGTATGTCCTCAGGAACCGCTGAACTACTAGGTTCATCACGTGCGCCAGGCAAGGGATGTGTGTCAGCTTAGCCAACCTTAAAGCGCGAATGAGATTACTCCCATTATCACACACAACCATGCCCGGTTTCAGGTCCAGCGGTGCCAGCCACAAATCCGTGTGTTCCTTTATTCCCCTCCAAATTTCCTCCCCTGTGTGCTGCTTATCCCCAAGGCAGATCAGCTTCAGCAACGCTTGCTGACGCATGCCAACAGCTGTGCTGCACTGCTTCCACGATCCTACTGCTGCTGGGTTATCGTTTCCGGATGAGGTACAGCTTTGAGATGCGTTGGAGGAGAAGGAGTCAGAGAGGTAGGTGCTGCTGTTGTTATCCAGTGGGAGGGACGGCGGTGCAGCTGTTTGCGGCGTGGGCAACACCCGCGCCGTAACAGGTGAGGAATCGCTGCCAGGCTCCACAAGGTTCACCCAGTGCACGGTAAGGGAGATGTATCGACCCTGGCCGAACGCACTCGTCCAGGTGTCAGTGGTGAGGTAAACCTTGCAGGCAACGGCATTCTTCAAGCTTCGGGTTATTTTGCTGACCACGTGCTCATGCAACTCAGGCACTGCAGAGCGCGCAAAGTGGTAGCGGCTGGGAACCACGTAACGTGGGATGGCCACTGATATCATGCCCTTGAAGCTGTTTGTCTCCAACACTCGATATGGCAGCATTTCGCAGGCCAGAAGCTTGGCTATGCTGGCTGTTACTGCCACGGCCTGGGGGTCATTTGCTGGCAATTTCCTCTTGCGATCAAACATCTCCGAGACAGACAACTGAATCATGGGGCTGCACACTGAAGGGCTGTTGGTTGTTGTGTTTGATGAACACTGGGAGACCTCAAGAGCACTACTCCGGAAAGTGACAGTGTCAGCGTCTGATGTTTGTGAATGTTGTGAACCACGCAATGGCTGGGCTACTGCTGCTGCTGAGACGGGTCTGGTGGTGAGTCTGGAGACCCCAAGGGAGGCAGTGTTGCTGGTACCCTGTCCTGCCGCGTTTGCACACAGAGTGGGATGTTTGGATAGCATGTGGCGGCTCATGCTGGTGGTGGAGAGGTTGTTAATACTTTTCCCCCTGCTCAGGCGGGTCTTGCACACCTTGCAAATCGCCATAGTACCATCCTCAGTGCAGTCTTCAAAGAAAGCCCAGACTTTGGAGCACCTGCCTTGCTGGCGATTTCTGTTTGCGCCTCTTTTGCCTCTCACTTCCACGCTTGTGGTGCCTGAAATTGCGCGCCGCCTACCTTGTGGCACAAGGCGAACTCGTGCAGCAGTGGGTTCTTCAACAGACTCATCTGTGCTGCTGCTACGACGGCGATGTTCTTGTTCACAAACAAAATCTGGGTCTCTGTCCACATTGTCCATACCCTCCTCTTCTATCTCCTGAAACTCGTCATATGTCATTGTGGGGGGGCGCCGCCGTGGAGTAGAGCTCCCCAGAACAACCTCTGCGCAGCTCACTCCAACGTCGTCTTCCAGATCTTGTCGGCCGACCTCCTGCAATTGCAACCCCTCCTGCCCAACTTGCTCTGGGATTTGGGTTTCCGAGTCCTCCTCGGACTCGCCTTGTATTTCAGTGCGCGGTGCATTTCCCACAGTTAATGGTTGTGAATCCGGGCACAACATTTCTAGCTGTTCCTCCATTGACCTTTGAAAGGTGGAAGTTTGTTGGGCTGGGAATAGCTCCTGCGAATACCCCATTGTGTCCTGAGGTAATTCATCGGACTGGTTATCTGGCAGTTGTGTGCGTGGTGTCGCTGCCGGTTGTGTCAGCTTTGTGCCCACTGGCTCCTTGTAACTGGCTGAGGACTCGGACCTCGTGCGTGATGTGCTGGTGCTGCTAAACCCACTGCTGGACGCTTGAGAGGTCATCCAAGTAATTATCTGGTTCTATTCTTTTGGATTTGTGAGGGTTGTTGTCCTGGACAACATGGGCGGTATTGAGTGGGTTTTCTTGGGTGCTCCCCTGTGGCCTGTATGTGAACCGTCAGGGGAAACACCTCTTCTCTTGCCCCTCCCTCTTTCACCGGATTTCTTCCTCATTTCACTTATCCTTAAAGTACACGCTGACTGGCAGCAGTACAGTGGCAGTACAGAAATGCTATACAGTGGTGGGTGAGCGGTTTACCACTATTCCCAGCAGCGACACAGAGCACAATGCTATACAGTGGCGGGTGAGCGGTGTACCACTATTCCCAGCAGCGACACAGAGCACAATGCTATACAGTGGCGGGTGAGCGGTGTACTACTGTTCCCAGCAGACACAGAGTGGCAGTAAACAGAATGCTATATAGTGTGGCTGAGCGAGGTACACAGAGTGGCAGTAAACAGAATGCTATATAGTGTGGCTGAGCGAGCGGTGTACTACTATTCCCACCAGACACAGAACAGTAAACAGAATGCTATATAGTGTGGCTGAGCGGTGTACCACTATTCCCAGCAGCGACACAGAGCACAATGCTATACAGTGGCGGGTGAGCGGTGTACCACTATTCCCAGCAGCGACACAGAGCACAATGCTATACAGTGGCGGGTGAGCGGTGTACTACTATTCCCAGCAGACACAGAGTGGCAGTAAACAGAATGCTATATAGTGTGGCTGAGCGAGGTACACAGAGTGGCAGTAAACAGAATGCTATATAGTGTGGCTGAGCGAGCGGTGTACTACTATTCCCAGCAGACACAGAACAGTAAACAGAATGCTATATAGTGTGGCTGAGCGGTGTACCACTATTCCCAGCAGCGACACAGAGCAAAATGCTATACAGTGGCGGGTGAGCGGTGTACCACTATTCCCAGCAGCGACACAGAGCACAATGCTATACAGTGGCAGGTGAGCGGTGTACTACTATTCCCAGCAGACACAGAGTGGCAGTAAACAGAATGCTATATAGTGTGGCTGAGCGAGGTACACAGAGTGGCAGTAAACAGAATGCTATATAGTGTGGCTGAGCGAGCGGTGTACTACTATTCCCAGCAGACACAGAACAGTAAACAGAATGCGATATAGTGTGGCTGAGCGGTGTACCACTATTCCCAGCAGCGACACAGAGCACAATGCTATACAGTGGCGGGTGAGCGGTGTACCACTATTCCCAGCAGCGACACAGAGCACAATGCTATACAGTGGCGGGTGAGCGGTGTACTACTATTCCCAGCAGACACAGAACAGTAAACAGAATGCTATATAGTGTGGCTGAGCGGTGTACCACTATTCCCAGCAGCGACACAGAGCACAATGCTATACAGTGGCGGGTGAGCGGTGTACCACTATTCCCAGCAGCGACACAGAGCACAATGCTATACAGTGGCGGGTGAGCGGTGTACCACTATTCCCAGCAGACACAGAGTGGCAGTAAACAGAATGCTATATAGTGTGGCTGAGCGAGGTACACAGAGTGGCAGTAAACAGAATGCTATATAGTGTGGCTGAGCGAGCGGTGTACTACTATTCCCAGCAGACACAGAACAGTAAACAGAATGCTATATAGTGTGGCTGAGCGGTGTACCACTATTCCCAGGAGCGACACAGAGCACAATGCTATACAGTGGCGGGTGAGCGGTGTACCACTATTCCCAGCATCGACACAGAGCACAATGCTATACAGTGGCGGGTGAGCGGTGTACCACTATTCCCAGCAGCGACACAGAGCACAATGCTATACAGTGGCGGGTGAGCGGTGTACTACTATTCCCAGCAGACACAGAGTGGCAGTAAACAGAATGCTATATAGTGTGGCTGAGCGAGGTACACAGAGTGGCAGTAAACAGAATGCTATATAGTGTGGCTGAGCGAGCGGTGTACTACTATTCCCAGCAGACACAGAACAGTAAACAGAATGCTATATAGTGTGGCTGAGCGAGGTACACAGAGTGGCAGTAAATAGAATGCTATATAGTGTGGCTGAGCGAGCGGTGTACTACTATTCCCAGCAGCGACACAATGACTGGGGGGACCCTGGCTAGCGTGGCTGGAGCGCGAACTACCCTGCCTGCCTACCCAAAGCTAAACCCACAGACAAATGGCGGAGATATGACGTGGTTCGGGTATTTATTTACCCGAACCATGTGATAGTTCGGCCAATCAGAGCGTGTTCGGGTCCGAACCACGTGACCCGTTCGGCCAATCACAGCGCTAGCCGAACGTTCGGGGAACGTTCGGCCATGCGCTCTTAGTTCGGCCATGTGGCCGAACGGTTTGGCCGAACACCATCAGGTGTTCGGCTGAACTCGAACATCACCCGAACAGGGTGATGTTCTGCAGAACCCGAACAGTGGCGAACACTGTTCGCCCAACACTAGTTCTAGACAGCGGTCGTGCAGCCCATATTGTGTCCAAAGTCCAACCGCACAACTGGGACATGACAGTTTTCAGCCAAGACACCTCCAAAAAATTACGCAGCAATTGTGTTTTGGGTTAAATATAGGTGGTATCAGTGGCCTGTGGCACCCTGGCCTGGCGGTGGGAGCTGCACAGGCAGCTGGAGCAGGGCAATGCAGTAGCTGCAGGTGTAATGTGTACCAGGAGCATGCCGGACGTGGCATGTTGCAATTGGCACTTATCACGTGTCACTTGCCACGTGTCACTTGCCACGTGTCACTTGCCACGTGTCACGTGGCACTTGCCGCGTGGCACTTGCCACATGTCACACTAGTGCACACTAGACACTAGTGCACACTAACTGTCACACTGCCACTGCTCACAGCACAGCAGTTGTAGAAAGCTAACACAGTAGTACTACTACTCTAACAACTACTAGCACACTGACTGCAGTACTACAGTACTAACTACACAGTAACACAGTAATCCTATCCCCTAATCCCTAACCTATACCTAAGGCTAATAGCTGGCCAGCAGGCAGCAGCTGGCCTGGTCTGTGCACAGCACACACACAGACACATAGCTGATTGCCTGCAGCACACACTCTGATTGTCACACAAATGACATCAAGCTAATTAATGATTTAACAATAGTGTAGTGAAAGTGAAGGGGTTAATCACTCAACAGCTTATGACTGTGTACAGCCCTTGGCCCAGCAGCACTGGAGCACACACTCTGACTGCCACAGTATGACATCAATCAAGCTAAATAACGATTTAACAATAGTGATAGTGTAGTGATAGTAGTGAAGGGGTTAATCACTGAACAGCTTTAGGTTTATAACTGTGTACAGCCCTTGGTAGGCCACCAGCACTGGAGCATGTCTCTCAGTGTGCATTCAGCAAGCTAAGACGATATGTCTCATCATGGCAGCCCTCCTTATATACAGAGGGGGTGGTCAGTGTTCCTTTATGTGATTGGGTGCCAGGGTTTAGGCTGGGAGCCCTCTGATTGGCTCAATGAGGTCAGGTGGGGATGGTCAGGGTTCCCCTCTGTGATTGGTTGCTAGGGCTTCTGCTGGGAGGCTTCTGATTGGCTCCAGGACGTCATCTCCTTAGTTACAGTATTTCGGATCCGGATACCCGCAATATCCGCGGATATCCGGGTTATGCAGCCAAATATCCGCAGATAGCTAAATCCGGAATCCGAATCCGAATCGGATAGCGTAAAAAAGTTTGGATATCCAGGTTACACGGATATCCGGAATCCTGATTAACAGCACTGGCATAAAGGGGTATTTGAGATAATGTTTCCCGCAACAAATGATACTTGACCAGTGCAGTCTACAATAAAGGGGTACACGTCATAATAATGTTGAGAAACCCTGCACTACGCCGAGGTGCTGCCTATGCCCTGCTGCTCTTCTTATACCTTCTTTAGGGATGCTCATTTAGATTCGGCGGAAATTCCATTTCCGCATTTCCGATCAGAAATTCCATTTCCGCATCAAAATTCGGAAATCAGTAATGCAAGTGCAGTAGGTGGATTTTCGCGGAAATCACAGAAATTTTCACAGAATTTAACATCAATTTTCTCAAAAACTACAAGTTCTTTTTGAAATATTTTTTCCCTCTTGTTCCTACTTTTCTGCTTAACATTCCATAAAAATGTGGTGTTTCTAGCACCTATGGGGGATTTGCTATTAACCTCTAAAGTCAGCATCATACCACATAGCTGTCCCAATGCAGATTTTCGCAGTAATTTCTGCCGAAGTGTAAAATCAATAAAGTTGTTTTTTTCCATTATTTATCAGGATCTTTTTTGTTAATTTTTGGGGAACACAAGTATAAAACGTTTGGTGAGCTTTTAACACATGAGGGGCCAAATCCAATTCACTCTTCTTACTAAGTTTTTCCTAGGAGATAATTTTTCATCTTCTGTTTAAATCACTTTCAGCACTCTGCAATTGAAAAAGTACCAAATAAAAGGTGAAAAAGTTCCATCAAAATAATTCTGAGTATTTTCTTGCTTGCTGGTGGCTTAGAGCGGAATGAAACCCAGCATTTCTTTTTTGCTCTAACAGATTATTTACAGCATATTACATACTACCACCATTTTTTTTTACCAGAACAGCATTGAAAGGGTTAAAGGAAACCTAAACTGAGAGGGATATGGATGTTTCCATTTAAACAATACTAGTTGCTTGGCAGTCCCTGCTGATCTCTGACTGCAATAGTGACTGAATCACAGACCTGAAACAAGCATGCAGCTAATCCAGTCTGACTTCAGTCAGAGCACCTGATCTGCATGCTTGTTTAGGAGCTGTGGCTGAAAGTATCAGGATCAGCAGGAGAGTCAGGCAACTGGTATTATTTTAAAAGGAAAAATCCATATCCTTCTCAGTTTAGTTTCCCTTTAAACACAGGTCTGTACAAGTTCCCTGCCGGGAAAGCTGGACACATTGGAACTGGAGATAATGTTATCTTGTGTTTACTTAATTGTATCAGGTGGCGATTGTGACATATTCTCTGACTGTGCAGACTCTCCTGAACACAGACAGACAGACACTCAGAAAGTATTTCTGCTTAAATTAAAAGATGAATAAACCTGTTATGAATAAAATGCAAAGTCATCTCTCGGAGCAATAAAAGTGTACTTTGGGAACTTGTAATTTCTAAATGAATAATGATCCTTATGCACAAAAGCAAATATGATAACCGTTTGGCATATAAAAAGTAGGAAAACATGTTTTTATTGAATATTATGTCAGGGTTTTATACCGCTTTAAAGGCATTCTATTAAAGATGTAAAAAAAATGTCACCCCAAGAAAAAAATTTATTTGGTTCAGGCCCTATGGCTGGCTGGATATATAAAAAGAAGTAAACAGTCTACATAAGCCATTTATAAAGCTGCCAGCCTGTGTTTCAGAAGAAGCTAACCAATGCCAAGGATGAACTGAGCATTGAAGATGAATGGCTAGACCCATACACTAGATCCTGTCCTACTGACATATCTATTATTCAAGGGATGTCAAGTGACTTCTCATTACTGTGTATAGAGTTATATATACTGTACAGTAAATATAGGTAGTGCAGACTAGCACTGTCTTCTTGCTGCTGGATCAGCAAAGCCCATCAAGTTAAATCTGTCACTCTGCTACAAAACAAGCAGCTGATAGATGAAGCTAAGTGCGTGTGTATGTGTGTGCACGCACATGTGTATGTGTGTGCACGCGCGTGTGTATGTGTGTGCACGCGCGTGTGTATGTGTGTGCACGCGCGTGTGTATGTGTGTGCACGCGCGTGTGTATGTGTGTGCACGCGCGTGTGTATGTGTGTGCACGCGCGTGTGTATGTGTGTGCACGCGCGTGTGTATGTGTGTGCATGCAGGTGTGTGTGTGCACGCGCGTGTGTATGTGTGTGCATGCAGGTGTGTGTGTGCACGCGCGTGTGTATGTGTGTGCGTGCAGGTGTGTGTGTGCACGCGCGGGTGTATGTGTGTGCATGCAGGTGTGTGTGTGCACGCGCGTGTGTATGTGTGTGCACGTGCACGCACTGCGTGTGTGCATATGTGTGTGTATTTTTCCCTGTGTCCAATTTTTTCCCCAAAAAATTAGTAAAGTGACAACAGCGGCAGAAAATTAGTCGCTGCTGATGTAATCTATAACTGGTGGATTTCCAAAAGTTAAATGTACTTTTCCAATTCTCTATCTCTTTTTCTGAGAGCTAGTGGAAAAAAAAGAGTATCAGTAAGCTGTATTTGTGGTTGTGCTAAATGACTGTTGTTATTGGTTTTCATTATCTTATCTGTTCCACAGCCTTGTATTACCTGCCTGAAGATTTCAGAGCCAGTTTTCTCCTATAAACTGTACAGTCTTTCTCCAAATGCTTATTTATGGATAAATAGATTGAAATAAAGCAACACCTTCTATGGATTGTTTGGAAGGATGCGCCTTATGAAAAATCCACTATATACAGATTTGGTTACCTTACATGCGAGCTGCACAGGGAAATGCTGCCTATCGGTGACATGGCTTGCCGTCCAGATCGCACAGATTTATGCAGCACGCAGCCTAATCCATACAGCTGTGCGTGGCGCGACTTAGCGATTTGGGCTGAGGTTACACAGCAGAAAGGGAGTCCCAGTGGAAATAGGCACTAACTCTAGTGCAATATTCTGTCCTACAAAACAGTCTTTAATAGGACAACAAGATAAACTTCCCCTTACATTTTTATAATGGCTGTGTGCCCCCTGCTGGAGTGATTTGCATTATGTGTAGAATAGATGACAGTTAACCCCCTCCCCCCCCCTCCCCGAGTGTCCCCTCTGTCATATGCAGAGTGGTGATGGCTGTGTGCCCCCCACCACAGCGGTATGTTTTATGTGTAGATTATAGTAAAGATGACAGGATTTCCACCCGAGTGTCCCCCCGTCATATGCAGAGTGGTGATGTGCCCCCTACCAGAGCTATGTGTAGAATACATGGTTTCCACCCGAGTGTCCCCCCGTCATATGCAGAGTGGTGATGTGCCCCCTATCAGAGCTATGTGTAGAATACATGGTTTCCACCTGAGTGTCCCCCTTGGCATATGCAGTGGTGCACAACAGAGCGTTCGCTCACTGGTTCATGCTGAACACCCACCTACATGTAACACATGGGGGACTTGAGTATAAGCCAAGACACTCACTTTTCGGCAAGTTTTTTTTGTCCGAAAACCTCAGCTTACACTCG
Source organism: Hyperolius riggenbachi (assembly GCF_040937935.1). Classification (NCBI taxonomy): domain Eukaryota; kingdom Metazoa; phylum Chordata; class Amphibia; order Anura; family Hyperoliidae; genus Hyperolius; species Hyperolius riggenbachi. The sequence continues at coordinate 97,093,713 of NC_090647.1, forward strand.
AGTGTATACGGTATTTGTTCCAAGCCCATGGGCCATATGCAATTCACTTTTTCACCTGAGTTTTCTCCTAGGAGAAGGTTTTTCATCTTCGATTTATAATAACTTTTTATTTTTAGCACTTTGTAATTGTAAAAGTACCAAAAAGTATGATCAAAATTATTTTGAATATTTGTTTGCTTGCTGGTTGTTTAACCACTTTACCCCCACGCGTACGAATTTCTCCGTCCCTTTTTCCATCCTTTAACCCCCAGGGACGAAGAAATCCGTACTTTCCGCGTTCCCGCCACTGTCCGCGCTCCCGCTCGTAAACACGCCGCCCGCCGCTAGTAAACACTCCGCCGCCCGCTCGCCCGGAGATCAATGAACGGGAAAATCCATTCCCGTTCGTTGATCTAAGCCCCGCAATGATCCGCTGCTCTCCGATGGGCAGCGCGATCATTGTGACAAACACACACTTACCCAGCCTCCAAGTACTTCCTCCAAGCTTCCAGAAGGACGCTTGGAGGTCGCATTAAAACAAAAAGTTACTGTGGCCATCTTGTGGCCAAATAGTAAAACTACACCCTAAACATTTTCCCCATACAAATAAATTACTTTTACACAAAAATTTAACTCATTACCTCCCACACTCCCAATTTTTATTATTTTTGTAATTAAAAAAAAAAAAAAAATGTACAATAAAAAAAATACATAAATAGTTACCTTAGGGACTGAACTTTTAAAATATTTATGTCAGGAGGGTACAACACTGTTACTTTATAAACTATGGGCTTGTAATTAGGGATGGACGCAAAACTGAAAAAAATGCACCTTTATTTCCAAATAAAATATTGGCGCCAAACATTGTGATAGGGGCATAATTTAAATGGTTTTATAACCGGGACAAAAGGGCAAATACATTTCATAGGTTTTAATTACAGTAACATGCATTATTTAAAAACTATAATCGCGAAAACTGAAAAATAATTAATTTTTTTCCCACATTTTTCCTATTTTCCCATTAAAACACATTTAGAATAAAATAATTCTTGGCATAATGTCCCACCTAAAGAAAGCCTAATTGGTGGCGGAAAAAACAAGATATAGTTAATTTCATTGCGATAAATAATAATAAAGTTATAGATGAATGAGTGGAAGGAGCGCTGAAAGGTGAAAATTGCTCTGGTGGTCAGGGGGTAAAACCCCTCAGTGGTGAAGTGGTTAAAAGGCAGTTTATTGACAAGTTTGAAAATTTCACCTAGGAGAAAACTCAGGTGAAAAAGTGAATTGCATATGGACCCATGAATCTCAAGAGATCAGCCTACACACTATACCATCTCTTTTCAGAGTTCCAGTTTATTTTCTTGCCTCATTTTGACATCATTACATAACTGCAGACAAAATAATTGATTTTAGCCTGGTTACTGTACACGCTGGCTACTTTTCAGTTCATAAACAGAGAAGGGACACAATAGTCTGACCTCCTTTTATGACTGCATTAAAGTGGAGAGAGAAAAATATAAGCACATAGAAAGCAGCACTAATGGTCTCTTTCAATCCTGAGACCATCCTAGCTGCAGCCTCAGTACATTAAACTGAGGGAAAGGCAATTTTTGCAATTAGCAGCCAATATAGTTTTTCATCTCTGATGCACAATTCCTCATTCACTGCAAATCTCTGTTGTAACATAGACTCTCTACTTATAAAATATGTTTTCTTTTATATTTACACAACTGAGTTCCATCTGATATGTATAACAAAAGTCCCTGGATCACACTGGCCATAAGTAATGGTGGTACCTCAATGAATGAGGGAGCATAGGTTTTGGATGATACAAAATCAAAATACAAAAAAGCCAGAACCTGCTTCAAATCACCATAAGCTTTATTGATCATATGGTGATCATCTTAACATCCCCCTCTAACAAGCAACATTGCTACCTGGTGAGGTTGGAGGTTCAGGGGGGGAAGAAGGGGCGACACCCTGAGTTTCCGCACCGGGTGACACCAACCCTAGTGACATCTCTGTGCACACAGAACATAGAAATTCCATGCAGATAGTGTCCCGGCCCAGATTTGGACTGGAGACCCAAATGCTGATGGTGAGAGTACTGTTGACTATGGAAGTGTTTCTTAACTGTGGGCAACATCCTCTTAAAGTGACCTGAGCACCAGAATAAAAAAAAATCTCCTTATAAAGGAGGCTCATAATGTCGTTTGCCGTTGTTACTTACAGAATGCTGCCCCTCTCTGGTCCCTAGCTCGTACAAGATGTGCCATTTTCTCCACCCAACCAGCAGCATCTGCTGGCTTTAGTAGATCCCACCAGCAGAGGCGGGACAAGGTCCTCCAGCAACCAAGGCTGAGACATCAAAGTGCGCCCCTTCATCCCTCCCACCCTAGCTGTCACACACTGATTGCCACCCCAGGGCCCCTAAAACCCTGCAACACCTTAATTTCTAGTTATCTGGCATACAGTCAATGCCATGTATCCCTTCATGTATTTCTTATTTCTCTCTGCTTCAAACATAATAGGGGAATGATAGCTGATTGAGTTGTGCGCCCCCTCCTACACTGCGCCCTGAGGCTGGATCCTCTCTTGCCTATGCCTTGCCCCTACCCAGCAGTGTCATGTGTGTGCCACAATGCATTCTGGGAGTTGTAATCCGTAAATGTAAGTACAGAGCTGTTCTTGCATCCACAGACCACATTGCGGCATGCGTGTGTGACACTGCTGGGGACTACAAAAGCCACCAGATGGTGTCGGTCGGGTGGAGAAGATGGCACATCTTGTACGAACCAGGGGCAAGAGATATAGCACCCTGTAGGTATGTAATGGGCTACCCTCAACTTCCGCACCCCCACTACCATTATGAACCTCCCTTATGAATAGCTTTGTTTTTAAAAAAAAAATCTGGTGCACAGGTAACTTTAAGTGTCCTTGGATATATATTTAAGAGTATTACTTAATTACTTAATGCTTTACAAACATGTATTAATGCTTTCAATTTACTTTGAATAAACTGTAAATATGTGTACAGGTTTTGTTTAAATATAATTTCTCATTTCATCTAAAAACTTTTTATATTGCATTGTCTATGACACATTTAAGTTTTTAAGTTCCTCCTGGGTGCTACCCTGCTGGGTATGTGTTGAGATCCTAATCACCATGCCACCATTCTGCATGCTATGCTGCTCTCTATGGTCCTAAAAGGCTTTAGCAATACATGTCAATGCTTTCCTTAAGGTTTTAAATCCAAACCATGCATATATTTTTTTTTATTGAAACGATACACCATATGCAGTTGTTACATGTGTACATAACAGCCAGCCATTGCTGCCTAGACCCGGGTGAATTCTGCATCCAGAACTTCTCAAAAGCTTCCCCTCTTCTTTGGAACTCTCTCCCACAGTCTGTCTGTCATACTCCGAGCCTAGAAACCTTTAAATGTACTGTAAAAACACACCTTTTCAGACAAGACTAAAGGTTGCTGTAGGTAGCATTGGAGATTCACTGCCTCATTAACTAACCCCTGTGTTTTCTTCCCTTTTGTTTCCACCCCAATACTCTCTATATTTTAAGCTTGCAAGGGTAGGGACCTCCTCCTTTTGTTTCTTATTTTGCAGTAATTTGCCATATGAACGTGTACAAATTTTAGTGATATCTCAATCCACGTATTTACCACTAGCTGATGGCCCAGTGTTGCACAGCGATGTATTTTGCTGGTGTTGGCTCAGCTTATTTTTTCTAACCCTAACACTCAATTACTCAATGACCTAGTTTGCGAGGTTTGCGGTCTTAGGCATAAATAATTTACATTGAAATGAAACAAAGCCACCCCCTTTTCTGAATTATAACCCCAGTCACCCAATGACCAACTGTACCGGGTTTGAGGCTTGTGCCATTACCAGTGCAAGAATGGCAACAATTAAATAGTCCCCTTGAAAATCAATAGGTAAATTTTGATTGGCTTTTGTCGACTCCACCCACCTTTTTGAATATTAATCCAAGTCCCCCAGTGACCAACTGTGAAAAGTTTGAGAACCCTACAATAAACAGTGTAAGAATAGCTGCAGTTTACATTTTCCCAGTGAAATTTATATTTGTCTCTGCCCACTGATGACTTGGCATTGCCCAGGTATGTATTTGGCTGGTGTTGGCTGCAACCACTTTTTCTATCCCTAACACACAATGGGCTTGATTCACTAACCGGCGCTAACTGTTAGCGCCGGAGTGAAAAGCCACTTAGTGCCCCATAAGTAGCTTTGCACGTACTAACAGCCGCACAAAACTACTTAGCACACAGCTCGTGCAGTGCGTGAGCAGCGCGGTGCACCAGTAATAGTGCGCGGTGCGACGGAAATGTCGCACCCGTTGCCCTGTAAACGTAGCACTTGGTGCACCGAAAACTGCGCATCGGGTGCCCCCCAAAGCGGAGCATTGATGCGCCATTTTGAGGGCACCCAATGCGCTGTTTTCGGCACACCAAGTGCAACGTTTACAAGGCAGCAGGTGCGACGTTATCATCGTACCGCACACTATTACCAGCGCTGCGCATGCACTGCGCGGGGCTGTATGCAATATGTGGGTGCAAACCACCTAACTCTGTGGTTTGCGCCCACTAGTACTTAAGGCTCACTAACCGGCTTTGCGCCGGTTAGTGAATCATGCTGTATTACTCAATTACCAAGTTTGTGAACTTTGCAGTCTTTGGCATCAATAATTTGCATTGGAAAAGAAAGTTCCGCTACACCAAAGGCTGGGTGAAAAAATGTTTCTCCATTTATTGATAACTTTAGTGGATACAAAAAATGTTAAAAGAGCTCACGCGTATCGGAGCTCATGGCTCCTTAATCATAGCTAACACATTGTTAAAGTGCGACAGTTAATAATTTGCATTGATATGAAACAAATCTGATTAGCTGTTTGTGGCTCCACCCTCTTTTCTGAATTTTAACCCCAGTCACCCAATGACCAACTGTACCGGGTTTGATGCTTGTGCCATTAACAGTGAAAAAATTAAATATTCCCCTTGAAAATCAATAGGTGAATTTTGATTGGATTTTGTAGGCTCCACCCACTTTTCTGAACATTAATCCCAGTCACCCAGTGACCAACTGTGCAAAAGTTTGAGAACCCTCCCATCAACAGTGTAAGAATGGCTGCAGTTTACATTTTCCCATTGAAATTTGTATTTGTCTCCACCCACTTTTTGGTTATGGGGATAACAAGTATCCTATATGTTATTCCAGGTAATGTACTAAGTGTGTGCCAAATTTCATTCAAATCCGTTCAGCCATTGTTGCGTGATTGAGTAACAAACATCCACATATCCAAACTTCCTGATTTATAATATTAGTAAGATTGATGTATTTGTACTTGTATTACTGGATGTCATGACTGTACAGTGTCTTGAACTTCTCATGTTTATAAGTTCCCCAATATTTGTTTTGTACTATGCACAGCGCTAGCACTATACGTTGGCACTATATAAATAAAAAATAATAATGCTACAAGTATTAGGCTCAGTTCTCAACTATTATAGAATCTCTCCGTTTTCTGCAATTTTTGGAAAGCAACTATGCAGGCACACTCAAATGAGACTGGTCTCCCCATGTGTGCTGTGAATGAGATGATAGTCCTGTGTAGGAGCAAGCTAGAGTGAGCAGAGAAAGCTAGGCTGCACATAATTCCCAATCAGCCAAAAGAGTAGTAATTAGCATTAAATGACACAGGTCACAGCGGCTCTTAACCTTTTTTGCGCTATGCATCTCTTTGGCAGCCTTGTGAAGCCTACAGACTCCTTCTGTCAGCACATAAGATTATGTTTAATAGCTGTCATCATTTTGAATTGCTGATGAATGTGAATGATGCTAATTTATCTGTTCTGTAACAATTGTAATATATTTATTAAAAGACAATTATATCTGCGGGTTTGCTTTTTTTCCAAGGTGCCTATAGTGCCCTTTTTTCCTGTTCCAATTTTTCTTTAAAGGGATCCAAGCAGCTCCTGGCTTCAAATAGCTGCAACTGCAAGGGCTGCCATTGTTCAGAAGCTCACTCCCCTGCTATTTGTGAAGAAACGCGGAAGAGCCGCCGCTATAAGTCAGCGGGAGGCGGCTCTTTCCGCGCATGGCATGGCGGAATGCGGAAAAACCGCCGCGTCTGACGCGGCGGTTAGCGCGCACGGGCCTGTTGCGAACAGTCTGACCCAGTGCGGGGAGGCCGCCGCCAGTGCTGATGGCGGTGCGACCAACCCCGCGCACAGGTCAGCGAGCACATTGCAAGACAGTACTGGTGTGGCTGGGACTGATAGTCCACCAAGGTTCAGAATGACGCGCGTGCGCGCAGAGAGGCAGAACTTATATGGCAGTCAGAAAAGGGTCAGCTGACCAAGCCGGTCGGCTGACAAACCTGCTTCGTTTCATTGGTCCAGCACTTAGGGAGGGGCTGGAGAGTGTTTTAGTATATATACTGCTGGCTGTTCAGTTGCTGGTTGTCTGGCGTTACGATCACTATGTGGTAGCACTCAGACCTGAGTCAGATCCTAAAGTGTGTCGGGACCAGCTGGAGCTGTTATCCTACACTTAGCTAGATTCTGTTGATAGTCTAAAGTACTAGTTTGATTGTGATTATCTGTTATGACCTTTTGCTTGCCTGACTATTCTTCTGAACTCTGATCCTGTACCTTGCTATTTTGATACTCTGTTGCCGAACCCCGGCTCGCCCTAAGTCTCCGCATCTGCCTCCTGATTCTGTACCTCGATATTTCTGATACCCTGTTGCCAAACCCTGCTTGTTTATTAGACCCCACATCTGCCTTCTGAATCTGTACTGTATCTGTCTGTGTGGTTACGACCTGGTTTGTCCGACCTCGAGAACCGACCTTACTGTTAGAGGCGGTTCCCAGTCCGGGTAGTGACACTCCCTCCTGAGTGTCACTCTCGGTTTGTCCTTCCTACTCTCAGCCTGACTCCTCCCCCCGGGAGAGTTCAGGTCTTTGGAAGGAATTTGTGCAGTACTCCTTACTGCTCTGAGGCCTAGTCCTCTAAGTATTACGGTTGCACCAAACACTCCTACTCTACTCAGGTGTCCAGAGGTTAGCTTATATATCTGATTATCGGTGATACTGCAGATCATCAATAATCTGGTATATATCTGTATTCCCAGTGATACTGCAGATCACCGGTAATCAGATCCTCTCTGTGTTACACCGATCGTTACACTATTTTACAACTGCTATTATCCAGGCTAGGTGTGAAATTCTTCAACTGTAGTTGATGTTTTCTGTTTGAAGTACAATGGGGGTTTGTTTGTGGTCAATTAAGTCTAATGAGGTGATTTCTTATCTGTCTTCCACCATCTCCTGCTCAGGGACCTCAGGACCTTTACGGACGGACGGACGAACGGACAAAGTGTGCTTGAGAAACAGGAAACAAAAACCGAGAGCCGTATCTAGTGTAGTATGTTACGCCACTATGGAAAAAAGTAATTTGAATGAGAATATACTCACAAGTGTGGGTCACCACGCAGGCGACCACTGTAATGACAGGTGGGGAGAATTATCTACCTGACCCCACTCAGGCATAAAAAGTCGCTCTCTATAGCAAGAAGATGGGGATACACCCCTCCACCTGGGGTGGACAAGGAATGCAGAGTAAAAAATAGAGGCGCCAAAATAGGATAAAATAAATTAGAAACCGTTTAAAATGAGGGGGTGGGTGGAACCACTACCCTCAAAAATGACCAGGCTAAATGCAAGCCGCAATAACAAACAGATATTTATTGGTCTCCATAAATAATGCAACGCGTTTCACGGGCACACATCCCGCTTCATCAGGCAATCTGAGGTAGGAGAACACTGGGGGAAAAAAAGGAAAACAGAAAAAATGCTAAGAGTACCTCTTAGCATTTTTTCTGTTTTCCTTTTTTTCCCCCAGTGTTCTCCTACCTCAGATTGCCTGATGAAGCGGGATGTGTGCCCGTGAAACGCGTTGCATTATTTATGGAGACCAATAAATATCTGTTTGTTATTGCGGCTTGCATTTAGCCTGGTCATTTTTGAGGGTAGTGGTTCCACCCACCCCCTCATTTTAAACGGTTTCTAATTTATTTTATCCTATTTTGGCGCCTCTATTTTTTACTCTGAACGGACAAAGTGGCTAATTTAACCCTTAGATGTAAAAAAAATGGGGTAAAATGAAAGGTTTTTTTTTAATAATAAACCACATTTTTAGAATGCATTTTTAATTTGCTATAGAGCTGCCCTGGATGTTAAAAATGATGCTCGGTAAAGTTAAAAACAATAGTGCACACGCCAGCCTGGGGCCCCGGGAACTCTCACTGCCCGGGGCCCCAGAACAAGCATGTAACACCATATGTGAGCGCAGTCAAGCCCTAGAGCTGCCACCACCAGGAACCTGTCCCCAACTGCTCTGTTTGGGAGTGAGTATTTCCCTTTGTGTGTTTGGTAAAAATGATGCTTGGTTCACTTTAACCAGGTTCATGGTATGGACATCCTAAAATTTGTTCATAAATGACTTTAATAATTTGCGAGTGCGGATGCCATACACAGAGAAACCTGAGGTCCAGTGGAAAACACAAGTAAAAGAACAAACAATTTTTAATCATATACAGGGTGAATCAACAAAAATCATTGGCCCCATCTGCATAACTTGAGGGGCTCCCTCAACAGTTAAACCCCTTTCTCCATTGGTGACCCCTGCCAGGAAGGGCATCTGATCCTACGGGAGAAAAGCACTTTACAATGATTTTGTTGTTGTTGTCCTATAACAAGTGTAGCTACCATTATTCTCCACACTAGCAGGGAGGGGTGGCTTCTACATATGAAGAAAAGTGGGGAGAAGATGTCCAACCCCCACTCCTGAGCCCCCCTGCAGCTACAGGGGTTGTTCCCACTTATAGTTATGCCTCTGATATACACCTACAGTATGGTAGGATCCAGCAGTCTGAGCAGTAGGACTCCCACCCTCTCTACCATGTGGATCATGCAATTGTGGTAACTACTAGGGATGACCAATGAGAAGAAAATATTTCCAAGTTTATGCACGATTATGAAAGTGTGTATGCAAATGTATGCAGCTTGAAAATGGACCAATCAAGTCCCTCCCAAGTTTAAATTGATTGGTCCATTTTCAAGCTACATACATTTACGTTATCCTGCATGAACGAGGAAATATTTGCATCTCATTGATCATCCATAATAACTACACAACTTAAGAGGGTGTGGTTCTGACAACCTGGGAGAGGAGTGAGGAGGCAGCACATGGTCACAGAGAAGGAGATGCCCACTTGTGAATCAGCGCAGCTTGGAATTGGGACTTTGAGTGCCCTTTCCCATTGCTTGCACTGTGATCTGATTTTTGGAGTGCATGCCATTTGCCATTCACAGGGTCTTTACTGGGATAATGTAAATCCCAGTGCACTACTGCAATGCTGTTTCTCCTCCCACACAAACTTTGCGCTTGCTGAACTTTAGGTGCACTTGTGTTTGTGCCAATTGGAGAGCAAAAATGCATAAAAAATGCTGTCCTATGGGCTTTTCTTGCCAAACCAATAAGGATGGCAAATCCTAGGGGCACTACCTGCAAGGAGTTTGTATGTTCTCCCCTTGTCTGCGTGACTTTCCTCTAAGCACCCTGGTTTCCTCCCACATCCTACAAACATACAGATAAGCTAATTAGCCTAATTAGTTAAATTGACCCTAGAATATGACACATACACTACACAATACATACATAGACATATTATTATGGTAGGGATTAGATTGTGAGCCCCTCTGAGGAACAGTTAAGTGACAAGACACTGGCCTCAATTCACTAAGCTTATCTCCTGTCTTTAATAACGTTTCTAGAGTTATCACCATGGTAATAAGGCATGTAGTATTCAGGAAACCTGTTACCTCAGGCAAACCTAAAGTTAACTCTTCTGTCTTTAAATTAAGGTGAGATTAAGGTGAGATTTCAGTAATTAACTGAAAATAACTACAGAGGAGGTAACAACTACAGAGGAGGTAACGTTACTACAGAGGAGGTAACTTAAGGAATGAAGAGATAAGATGACTTTCTCACTGTGTGGTGGCAAGTTATCTCTTGCCTTATTATCTCCAGCATGATCTTAGTGAATTGAGGCCAATGGCCTAAATTCACTAAGATCATGCTGGAGATAATAAGGCAAGAGAAAACTTACCACTACCCATTGATCTTGCCTTATTTATGTGTAGAGATACATTTTCACAGTGAGAGAGTTATCTGATCTTGTCATTCCTTAAAGGAGTTATCCGGGCAATTTTAATAAAACAAACGTTACTTACCGGGGGCGTCCTCCAGCCCCAAGCTCCCAGGACCTCCCTCGCCGCATCTCTGCTCTCAGCCGTTCGCCGGAGCTCCGACCCGGTCCCCGGCGATGACGTCAGAGCAACCTCCAGAATGCTAAAGTCTTCAACTTTAGCATTCTGGAGTTATTTTAAGAATTGAAGAGTTAACTTTAGAGATCTCACCTTAACTTAATGGCCTCAATTCACTAAGCTTATCTCCTGTCTTTAATAACGTTTCAAGAGTTATCACCATGGTGATGAGGCATGTCGTATTCAGGAAACATTTTACCTCAGGCAAACCTAAAGTTAACTCTTCTGTCTTTAAGTTAACTCTTCAATCCTTAAAATAACTCCAGAGTTAAAGACAGTTATTAACTGCATGTGAAAATAACTACAGAGGAGGTAAATTAACTACAGAGGAGGTAAATTAAGTACAGAGGAGGTAACTTAAGGAATGAAGAGATAAGATACCTCTCTCCCTGTGTGGAGGTAAGTTTTCTCTTGCCTTATTATCTCCAGCATGATCTTAGTGAATTGAGGCCATTGTTTCCTGAATACTACATGCCTTATCACCATGGTGATAACTCTAGAAACGTTATTAAAGACAGGAGATACACTTGGTGAATTGAGGCCAATATATTCTGTACAGCACTGCGGAATGTGTTGGCGCTTTATAAATACTAAACAATAATAATAACAATAATTGCAAGCATGAAAGTGAAATATCCCTTACAAAACCCACAAAGTTCCCAGAAAATCACAGGCATCATTCTACAGAAGGAAAAAAAATGGAACCGCAGTGCGTTTGTGCTTTTGTTTGCAATTTGCAGTGAATAAAAGCTCAATAATACATTCATAACAAGCAAGCTTGATCTTGAGCTTTAGACACACAGAGCTGGGGATTCTAACTTACCAATAGAGATTTTACAGCACTGTAGGGTAGTGCAGGGGAAGTAGCTAGGCAAGGTAATACCACGGTTCTGCAGCGTTAGCCACTGGAGTATAAAGGGATTATTTGGATTTGTGCTGGAACTGATGACATGTGAATGGCTTCTCTCTTAGGAAGGCAATGTTGTACTTTACTGGGCAGAAAACAGAAATAAACACCTTGCAGTCCCTTTGTGTTCCATCTAAATGCTCTCATGGCCAAGATGCTGATCGTGCATTCCCTGCTGTACCAGACTTTTTATTCAAACGCCCTTAAAAGAAACTTGTGAAGTGTGTTGAATCCTGCCGGAAGAGCACACTGCTCTGTGAAAAATTCATGCATTTTTCTCTCTAAACTTATCCAGTAGAGATGAGAAATCTCAGAACATGTAAACTCTACCCAGGACCTGCATATATTATGTGTCTTCTCACTACATCAAAATGCACACATTAATAATGTGATGTGGATCCTCAGTTTAATCCCTCTCAATAACTGGAATTACAGATTCAAGGGCCGCCTGCAATTCTGGGTTTCAGATATTTTGTTATCGCTATAGGATAACCGTCTCAAGACAATTTTTGAATGTTCTTGACTTTGCATTCAAAGCCCCATTTAATGAAAGTATTGCAATATACAGGCAAACAATATAGAGGCATAACCCAGGAAGTGCAGCCACTCGGAGGTAGATGTCTGAATAGTAATATCACTCAGCACAAATATTTATTGTAATTAGATGTCAGTAGTTGCTTGTTGTTATTAGTCATGAGTTTAGTTCTTCTTGGAACTCATAGACCATCCTGGCCTATGCCCTATGGCATCAGTACGAGTCTAATAACCAATTCACCACTAAGGTTAGTTTCACACTGTAATTTGGCAATAGCATTGCGGTGTGGCGCACCCGCCATACCACACCGCCAAAAAAGGCCTTCAGGGAATACCGTGTTACTATGCGGTATTGCCTGTTGGTATCCGGCCAAGCGGAAAGTGATGCTCACTTCTTGCCAGCCAAGCAATGATGTGCACGGAAGCGTTTTGCAAACAATATGCTTCCGTGCATGCACGACGCATAAAACCTGTGGTGTGTATTCACACTGACCCGTGTCACCATAGACTTATATGACTTCCGCAGCACATGGATGCATACACACGCGGTAGCGTAGTTTTGGAATGATCTATATCTTGGGGTTTTTTTTGCCACAAATTAAGCTTTCTTTGGGAAGTACGTTTTGCTAAGAATTATTTTATTCTAAATGCATTTTAACGGGAATAATAATAAGAAAAAAAAATGTAATTTTTTCTCAGTTTTCGGCCTGAGTTTTAAAAAAAATGCTACTGTGGATAAAACCGATACATTTTATTTGCCAATTTGTACCATTTACTATAATGCTTAAAATATGTCCCTAGTACATGTATGGTAACCATATTTTATTCGAAAATAAAGGTGTATTTCTTCCAGTTTTAAATCCATTACTAATTACAAGCCCTGTGACAGGCAGCCTATTGGGCCAATCAAAGTGCAGAGATCATGTCCTAGAAAACCACTGGACCCACCAGGGCTCAGGGCTGGATTTAAGGAGAGGCCGTTATTTCAAAGGAGCGCACATAAGTTACCAGCGCACGCTGCGCAGCACAGAGATTTTATTCCATGTTGCTCAATTTAAGCTGCGCTACTTTAGCTTAATAAATCAACTCCCTGGTGTGAAAATATCACCTAGAAGAAAACTCAGGAGAAAAAATGAAATAGATAACTTTTAATCTTCTTTAAAATATATTTTCAGCACTCTGCAACTAAAAAGTAGGAACAAAGTAGGTGAAAAAGTACTATGAAAATTATTTTGAGTTCTTCTTTCTTTGTTGGTTGTTTAAAGGCATTTTATTGAAGAGATGTGAAAATATCACCTAGGATTAGGATTTGTTCCACCCTTGTCAACAAAATGCCTTTTAAGCCACCAGTTAACAAGAAAATATTAAGAATAGTTTTGAAAGTAGACACTTTTTTCACCTACTATTTGGTATTTTTTAAATTGAAAAGTGCTGAAAAGTTATTTAAAAGAAAAATGAAAAATTATCTCCTAGGAGAAAATTTAGGAAGAAAAGTAAATTGCATATGGGCCCTTGTATCTTTCTTCTCTCGAGACAAAAGACCATTTGACTTTGTACAACACCTGATTTTCCTTAAAGAGACACTGAAGCAAAAAAAAATATATGATATAATGAATTGGTTGTGTACTATGAATAATTACTAGAAGATTAGCAGCAAAGAAAATATTCTCATATTTTTATTTTCAGGTATATAGTGTTTTTTCTAACATTGCATCACTCTATAATATGTGCACATTACGCAACACTCAGCATTCAAAATGAGTCTTTCAGAGCAGTCTGTGAAGTAATAAACTCTCCTCTAGCAGAGGAAAAGTAAACAGTTCAATTACAGTTGAGATAATAAAAGTCAGATAACAGCCTCTCCACGACTACTTAGTCGGAGAGCTTAATGGCTTGTTTGCATAGAGATAACAACTGGAGTTTCTCAACTCTTCCTGTACTGGAAACAATTAGACTGATGTATCTGATCTTAATGTTTTTTTTCTTAGCTGTACTACACATACAAATCATAATATCATCATTTTTTTTCGCTTCAGTGTCTCTTTAACTACTTCTCTAACATACAGTATAAAAGGGGTAAAGAGGCGCCCAAGGTGAATAAAATACATTAAAAGCAACTAAAATATAAATAAATGAGGTGGCTTACCTCAATGATGACACACCCATATAGGAATGGATATTTATTATAAAAAAAAAGCACAGGCAACGTGTTTCGTGGGAACTCGCCCACTTCTTCAGGTTAAAGTGCCACTAAATGCCGGTAGCCGGATTCAAGGTGCCTTGAATCCGGCTACCGGCATTTAGTGGCACTTTATTTGGCCTGAGGACGTGGGCGAGTTCCCACGAAACGCGTTGCCTGTGCTTTTTTTTTACTAATAAATGTCCATTCCTATATGGGTGTGTCATCATTGAGGTAAGCCACCTCATTTATTTATATTTTAGTTGCTTTTAATGTATTTTATTCCCCTTGGGCGCCTCTTTACCCCTTTTTTACTGTGTCTCACCTCATCCGTGGGGTGCTCCTACACCTGACCACTGGTGGTCTCTGACACTACCTAGTTTGCCAGTGTGTAAGAGTTTTTTTCAAGAGAGGGACCTTTGCCTGTCTTCTGGTACCCCAAGTGGAGTCGGGGTTATACATCTCCACCTGCCTGCAGTGGTCGGTTGCCCTTCTGCAACCCGCCTTTGTGAGTATTATTTCAACACCATTTAATTTATTCATCAATCTCTGTGACGTACTGCACCATCTGGGCTCCCGTTGTCTCTATGTTTCTTTCCATAGAGTGCACATACTCACCCTCAACCTTCTTGTGTCTCTTACATACAGTATATTTTTGCAAAGCTCAAAGCACCTAAACCTCTTCATTCAGAAATATCTGAAATTAGCAAACCCTTTCTTCTTACATCACAAAGCAAGCAGTACCATTGTCAATAGCCACCAATAGAGACTTATGGAAGTGCACTTGACGAGTTTAATAAAACCAATAAATCATTGCTGAGAAGGTGTAATAGAAGCTTTACTGTACTGAATGTTCAGACAAAACAATACTAGATTAATTGGACTGACTTGGATTCTATGCAATAGCATCACTATATGACCAGTGTGATCAGTGCAAGACATGATACCTTATTTTTGACTGTTCTTTTATTTTTTTGAGTTTAGGGAATTCATAAATAGTATTGAAACAAAAAGGTATTAGGGCCCTTTTACCCTTAATGCATTTTAATGCGTTGCGTTGAGAGGCCGGAGCTTAGATGCATAAAAGTGGGACACGTGTTAGCAGCAGTGGGCGTCTACTAGACTTGAATGCACAGCGGACCGACCGTGTACGCGGAGAGAGGGACATGATCTGGAGGAGACACTACTAAGCCTGCCAGCCGGCCAGCACACGGGGGTTAGCTCATTCAAAAATACTCTATGCTGTTAAAAACCACCAGAGCATGTGAGTGCAAGTTTATTTTATTGTTTAATAAAGTAAAATCAGTATCACGCTATATGAGGTATTTTTATTGAGGTCCGCAATACAATACAGCTATAAGGACGGGAAACCAAGAACCACACATAGCAGAAGGACATATTTTTTTTTTATAAATCATACTTTATTAGTATTAAATCCAAATAATACAACTACACATTTACATGAAATATCCAATCAAATTCTTACAATGCATATGTCCCGGATTAGTAGAGACTACAAATAGCTATCATTTCTCAAGCTACTCTCTTCTGAACATAATAACAACCTATTCTTCATACTAGCTCAAGAATTAGCTTTTTACTTGATTGGATTCTTATTTCTCTGTATATGTCTCCTATGACCTCAGCTCCTAGTCAAGAGAGACACTCAGAGCCGTAGGTCAAAGAGAAAGAAAAAACAAACAAACAAACGACAACAAAAAAGAAAGAGAGAGAGAGAAGAGAAAGGGAAGAAAAAAAAAAAAAAAGTATCTTCCCTTCAAATAAGTCCATATCCATATAGCTATAGGTTACGCTCCAGATTCCCAATTGCCCATATTGCTGGGTACCTGCCTATATATTCATCTCCATACGCCTATAAAGAGTCTCTCTGTAATCAAGCCAGAGTGACCACTGTCTGGAAAACGTGTCTTCCTTCTTTTGTGCCGAGGATACTAGCTCTTCCATTCTCATTATGTTATTCATTGCATCTGCTAACTCAACCTCTCCTAAATATCTATCTTCTTTCCAATGTTTAGCGATCACGTATCTAACTGACCCCATAATATTACCAAGAGTTAATCTGTTTACGTGACTAAATTTACCAGGGAACATAGATAGTAAAGCTATTTCTGGGCAATGATCTATCCGACACTGATTCATCTCTTCAAACCACCTAAAAGCTATTTCCCACAAACCTTGTATTCTATCACATTTCCACCACATATGTGTATAGTCTCCCCCCCGCTGGCTACATCTCCAACATGTATCTGTGAGTCCCTCCTTCCATCTACATATCTGGGCCGGGGTGTGGTACCAGCGGGTTAATAATCTATAATTCCTCTCTTGGACTGAACTCGAGATGGATGATTTATGGGTCAGTGTCAGTGATTTTTTCCATTCGACTTACGAAAAGAATTTTCCGAGGTCTGCATCCCATGTGGAGATAATATTATCAAAAGGGTTTGGTGTAGTATTCCCAAGAATTTGGTAAATTTTTGATAAAACATGTTCGGGTCTAGAATCATTCACACACTCAAACTTCGAACAATCTCTCACTATCCCTTGGTCCCTCCCAATCGATTTAACGTAGCTATGTAGCTGATGGTATTGGAACCAGTTCGGAGACCAAGAACTCTCCTTACTGATCTTCCCCATATCCGCCATAGGAAGCAGTATTCCCCCCGTCAAAACCCCTCTCAACTGTGGCCAATTTTCCCTAGAGATACCTATAAAGGTGTCGACTCCAACCGCCGGCAGGAAAGCCAAATTGTCGAATATTGGGGTCAACGGCCCCGGTATAGATGACACTAGCTGATTATTAAATATTAGGTTATCCCATACCATCAGCACATTCCTAACCCACAAGGGTAAATTAGTTAATGATCTTCTACGTTTCTTAGAAGGACATATTTTTGAGCCAAAGGGGTGAGGGACAACCTGGGAACGGTCCCAAAGTGCATATTGACCTAGCTGAAGATCGCCACACACCGTGAGTGGCTCACTAGGGGTGTGGTGGTGGCTGTCCTGTGAGAAGCTGTAAGAAGATATCTATGTACAGATGAATGGAATGTCGGCAGGATCTCTGCATTATTAGAGATGTTTTAAGATACTTATATGCATATGGACTGATTTTATGCTATATATTTGCACTATTTGTTACTATCATATCTCAAACTGTGAGCGCTACCTCTTGAGATTTGGTTGTGTTGTGTCCCATTTTGACATCCGCAAAAAAGCATTGCTGCAACGTGACGCAACTCAACACAATGCATTAAACTGCATTAAGTATAAAAGGGCCCTCATATTTCTCCTATAAAAAGTGTTATCAGCAATCATATTTCTTGCTTATATACCACTCTGTACATACTGGTATGCATGTCCCCATTTCTGAGATACTAAGAACTATACATTCTTTTTGCTAGGTTTTATAGTATTCAAAATAAGCATGTGAATATCTATTCTCATACATGCAAATGCAAGTCAAGTGACCCTGCGGCAGAGTGCGCTAACAGGATTGCAGGCATAGCTATGCCCCCCCTCCACAAGCCCTTCGCCCAGTGAGATGCCCATCAGATGCGTTCTTTTGAGGCAATTTTTACAATCAAATTACACAGAAAACTGAGCTGTATCTGTAAAAAAAATTGATGTAAAACAATCCTATTGTCGTTTGGAATAGAAAATGTAATCGATCTGAATGTTGGATTTTATGATCGAATCAGAAGAGAGAAAATGTCCTAATCTACCCTTTTATGGGAACAATCAATAATTACCTTCCCATTACTTTTGATCGCAATTCGCAAATATTGCATTGAAAGATCACCTCTGATGAAAACATTGTAACAATAATGGGCACCTTAACTACTTGACAACTGAGGGGTTTTACCCCTTTAGGACCAGAGCAATTTTAACCTGTCAGCGCTCCCGCCTTTCTTTCGCCAATAACTTAATCACAACTAATCACAACGACATAATCTATATCTTGTTTTTTACGCCACCAATTAGGCTTTCTTTGGGAGGTACATTATGCTAAGAATTATTTTATTCTAACCACATTTCAATTGGGATAATAGGAAAAAAATTTAAAAAATTAATTTTGTCTCAGTTTTCGAACATTATAGTGTTAAAATAAAACGTTCTACTGTGGATGAAACCCACACATTTTATTTGCCATAGTACAATGTACGGCGCCAATATTTTATTTGGAAGTAGAGGTGCATTTTTTTAGTTTAGCATCCATCACTGTTTATAAGCCAGCAAATTAAAAAATAACAGTTATATACCCCCTTGATATACCTATTAATAAAGTTCAGTCCCTAAGGCAACTATTTATGGGGTTTTTTTATGTACATTTTTATATCAGGTGCGTGATTATATTGTAGTTAAAGTGGACCTGAAGATGAAATAAAAAAAAAAAGTTTCACTTACCTGGGTCTTCTGCCAGCGCCCTGTGACTACGCCATTTCCGAACAATAAATAAACTCCCCCACCGCGGCTCACTTTCTTCCACACCAACTTGTAAATCTACGTCCACTTCTCCTGCGTGGCCCTGGCCGTGCGGACACTTGTACACACTCCCAGGGCCAGGAGCGTCCTGCGCAGGCGTAGTTTGATAACATCTCTATTGTGTTTGCGCAGAATGAGGACACGCGCAGCCAGGGCCGCACTGATGCAGTGGACAGTGACTTCCTGAAGTGAATGTGAGCCGTTGTGGGGGAACGGAGGATCATTTGGTAACTTGGCACAGGTTGGCTGCAGGGGGCTCGCAGAAGCCCCAGGTAAGTGAAAATCTTTTTTTTTTTCATTTCATCTTCAGTTCCACTCTAAGTGCTTGTAGTACTAGTGGTGTCCTCTATCAGTAAATAGGAGATGAAACTGTATTTGGTAACAGTTGGTAACAGCTGATCTGATAGTTTCTCTCACTGTATTATTGTATTTGCTCCAGCTAATTTTTCTTTAATTAACATTTTTTTAAAAAAACATTGGGCAATGTGCAGATATTTTTTTTAATTATCTTTAAGTAGGTCTACCCAAGCTTTGATGACCTGAAACTGATTGAGACGCATGTGAACTCGGAGAGCAGGTCACCAAGGCAACCAGAATAAGTGAAGATTTGCATTACCATAACCCCTTTGAGCAATTACATTTACAATTCGTAGTGTAGAATTAATACATTTTTGTTTAAGAAGGATAAAAAAAGCTATGGTTACTGTGAAAAAAAAATATTCTGTAATGCCGAGCGAGTGTACAGAACATCAAACAGAATATCAGAACAAAAAAATCCTGGAAGTTTGCAATGATTAAGAATAAAACAGAAACATACTGATCACAGGACCTCTCTCTGGGAAAGCAGGGACATTTTACATACTTTGGAGTTTCTGTAAAACTGATGGTTCTAAGCCAAGATAAATGTGCATTTTGTGCCGAGCCCATGGCATTATATTTACAAATAAAGTCACAGCATCTGAAGAGCCAGAGACACAACATCTTGGTCATGCGATTTGGGATATTTGATGTTGCTGAGCACTAAAAATAGATCAATGAGCACTCTTTAATCTATGCCTACAACTAGAACCTTTGACATTTTCCAAACGTAGATTGAAACCAAGGGTCAATCCCACAATAAAGCAAACTGATGTATTCTGATATTTTGTACGGATCCTGCAAATTGTGAGCTCCTAATTAGATGGAGTAGCTATTTAGATGAAGAAGTTTTTCTTTCTCTAGAGAATGAGCTTTTCATGTCTTGCCATATCATTTGAAGTGTTCTGTTTACTTTCGTAAACTCCTGAAGTGTGGTCCGGTGTTAAGTCAGGAGCAGAAATGCAGACATCAAACCAACAAACGTTGATTCCGGTGATACCTTTAGGCCTTGTTTCCATCTGTCCGCTTCTATCCGCTTTTTATCAGCACATCAATGTTACAGATTGATACATGTTGCTGAAAAGCGGACAGAAGCGGACAGATGGAAACAAGGCCTTAAGTGTAAAAGAGGCCATAGAAAAACATGGTCAATACTTTGAAAATCAGTTTTCTTTCAGTCATAACTGAGAGCAACTGATTAAGTGTAAATGACTAACTGTACGTGGTTTATTGGAAGCTTTCGAAACATTAAGTTTCTTCTTCAGGGATTATACAGAACTGGATCAGAACTGTACAAAATCAAAATTGTATGGTTCTGTTTCAGTTCTGTATAATGCCTAAAGAAGAAACGTAACGTTTCAAAAGCTAGCAATAAACCATGTACAGTTAGTCATTAAAGGTATCACCGAAATCAAAGTTTTTTGGTTTGATGTCTGCATTAGAAAACTCCTATAACACAAGTTGCGATCTTGAAGAAATACTGGAGGACTTTTTATTGATAAGAGAGATCCACTCTTCAGTTAATGCACCTTAGGGCTTGTAGACTAGAAATAATATTCAGTCGAGATCAATGATTATCAGAATGGCTGTTTTTCAAAAGTGATCAGGAATTGCTATAAAATTGTTGGACATGCTAGTAGATGTTGAACGGTCATGCCATGTGCACATGCAGACAACCTATTTGTTGCTTAAAGACCACTGCTGCTATTTGTTACTTAAAGGACAACTATCAAAGTTAACTAAAATCCTAAATGCCACATATATTTCCAGTAAATACTAGCAAATAGCAATACAAAGACTTTTTTTTTTGTCTTTTCTTGTTTTATGTGAAGAAAATATGACATTTACAGAGAACAGTTTTCACTGTGGGCATTACTATGGTGGGCTGTGTCCAGCACATCCAGCATTCAGAAACAATCTTCACTGGCTGTAATACTGCAACTGAATTTTTTCAGAGTGATATAAAGCAGAAATATAGCTTCAAATGTGTGTAAATAATAATCAGCTGCAGTTCTGTGTACCTGATCCGGTGTCTCTCTCTCTCTCTGCCTTGCAGTGTAAAGTAAACAGTTTACAGCCATGGATATCTCATTCTGAATGGAAGGGGAGAAGCATCCAAGTAAGGAAAAAGTACAGGTCCTTCTTCTCAGATCCTTTCCTGTATATAAAAATCCCTCAGCTGTTCTTATATGATATGTGAGAAAGCAGGCAGGGCAGAAACAAAATGTAAATCATTCCTTTGTGAATAGTGACAGAGAAGTAGAACCTAGCGACAGGGTATAGCTGTAGCCTCTAGCCCATTGCTGACACAAATTGTTACAAACAGCTGGTAAACAAGGCATTTTTTCACACAGGCTGTGATGACAGACCTCTGAAAAGCTTTCTAGTGTTGCTGGCTAAAAGCTCTATAGGTATGTGGGGTTTATAGGAGAACAGTTTCTTTGACAGTTGCTCTTTAAAGACCGGAGCTGCGGCGAGGGACACGTGTGACATGTAGGGGCTGGAAGAAGCCCCAGGTAAGTAAAGCTAGTTTTATTGCGTTGCCTGGCTTGTTCTTTAACAAACTGTTTTCTAACACTAAAGACACTGCAGCAATCCTTGTTAAAATTTGGGGCTCTATATCAATAGAGTTCATGGGGCCCCATGTAAAACTCACTGGGGTCTCAAGCTCCTTACTTATGCCTCTGTTACTAATGATACCTTTCTAAAAAGGTATCCATCCAGATATATGTTCATAGTTGGGTAGTTTTCTAAAATAAAATAACTTGACACAGTTTTACTGGCTTCATCCATACACTACACAAAGCCAGTGTTCTTTTCATACACGCTACCACAGCAATATACTAAAGAATCCAAAAGAACCATCTTAAAACAGACTTGAAATCTAAATATCAGCTTTGTGCAATTGAAAAGACTTTTCTTCCTTTGCCCAGAATAATTATAAAATTGGCAGTAAACTTAACATTTCAACGCATTAAGCACATTGTTTTCAGTGAGCCCTATCCCTTGAAATATAACATGCAATAGTATTTACATAGTATTCCCAAACTGCCTATGGCAAAGGACACTGGGATATCAGCATCATCAGATGTTTATCTGTCATCATGCTATTCAGTTCAAAGGTCAATCATGACTTGATTTCTGCTGATTTGGTACTGCTTAATCAGAACCAAATATAAGGCAGTTCCGTGCAGACTGTTTTGGGAGTGTACAACAATTAGAAGGAAAGCAGCATCACCCCTCAACCTGGCAGGACTACAGGTACCACTTTCACAGCTTTTTATATCAAGAGTAATCCTTCAAAGGTAAACAAAGCAGCTGATTGGCCATATGCAGCCAATCTGAACCTTTGTTTATATCTGAAGGCTCACCATTAAACTTAGGGTTATGGTGCCAGCACACTTGGCCTTGGTGTTATATCTCCAGTATTGTAACTGTTGTCTCAAGAGAAGATATACAGTGAATCCATTCAGTCTCAGGGCACCTGAGGAAGGGGATATGCTCTGAAACATTGTGCTTGTCTGGGATAAATGTGCTATGATTCTTTGTGTCTGACTTTGAAGTTCAATGGTGTGCATGAAATAGAGGCGCCAGGAAAAATAGGCACCCATTTTTGTTTAAAATAAAAAAATATTGTTAATATCTACTGATATTCTTCATTCTTAAAGTGTAAATAATCGTAGCAAAATATTGGTATATATTAACAATATTTTACTACAACCCCACCTCCAACGCCTAACCCGAAAACGCCCCTTCCTGACACCTAACCTTAAACCCCCCTTCTTGATACCTAACTCTAAACCCCCCCTTCTTGACGTCTAACCCTAAAAACCCTCTTCTTGACGCCCAACCCTAAAACCTCCCCTTCCTAACCTTATAATGTTAAAAATGAGAAACGTCAAAACGATAATTTTAAAAATGAATAATTTGTAAATACAAAACATAAAAATTGTCAAAAATTACAACGCTCTAATTTTTATAACAATAAAAAAATTCAAAAACTACAATATTGTAATTTTCAAAACCATACTTATCGCGCAGCCAAATTTCTGCTTTGGGCACCTAACAGCTGATATTTGCATTAGCACCTATGGGGCGCCCAAATCATCCATTAACCGCTGGGTGCCCAAATTTCCTGCTTCCATTCATTGTGCATTAAACAGGGGATTCTCATATCCCATTGAGCCCATGCATGTTCATTTGCATTCTGTGGATTGAGAGGTCTGGATGGTGACCTCCATGGTGCACGTGAGCTCCTGGTGATTATTTCCTACACTGTGAGCAGCCCCTTAGGATATGTTGTTAGTGTTTGCTTGTTTTTTTATTTGACTGTCACACTGCACTTGCCCATCACCCCCATGAATCATCTGCAATGCAGCAGGTAATTGAGAAACCTTTATATGTGTAAAGACCGGAGGTGGGATGGGGTAGGCCTAGTCCTGCTTACCGACCTTTGCACTCTGCCACCACACGTCGTCTATTTCACAATCCTTCACAGATCAAATACTTCTACAAAGCTTTTATCTCTCTTTTTTTTCTAGTTTTTAACATTCTCTAACAAAGCCAATGAAAAAAATCTCAGTCTGCGATCTATTGATTTACTTGTCATAAGATGGTTCCCGGCTATGTGGGCTGTTGGTCTTTGGAGACACGTAGCACACTTGTAAGTTCTCACGCTTTAGCAGCTCCTTTGAGCAAACGTATCAATAAAGGTATAAACCATTTCACAAGCCGTATACATTTTATCCATAGTGTGAAAGTGTTTCGGTGTAAGCTTTACCTCAAAGTGTCTTTCTCTCCTGCTGAGATTCATTTCTCTCTTTTCTTATTATATTTATGCTCTATGAGGCATGAACGCCAGAGAGCCAATCACGTGACCCGGGATCAATTTCAGCTAGACAATAACTGACACTGATGAGAGGATTTATGAAGGTGAAAAGGGCAGAGGCATCATCAATTACACGTCCCGACAATCTATTCCATTCCCTAATTGCTCCATCATTTGGCCATCGCAATTGTGTTATTCCTTGAAGGCAATCTCATGCTGTAGAAAATGTGCATTGTATTATATTTTTGTACAGTATAGGAATGGCAAACAGTCAGATTGCACTTCTTTTGTTCTGATCTGTATGTGTAATCTTTGCTTTTTCTTTATTTAATAGTCTGAAACTTCAACCATTTAAACTGACTCTTTTTATCTTACGCAAATAATACCTGATTGCTTTAGACATGTGATCAATAATCGTTGTCTGGAACAATTATTGGTGATTGTTTCAGGTGACAGGTTTCTGAATAAGGGCTGTACGGATGCATGGATTGGCTACAGCAGAGAAACCTGTTCTTTGGAAACAAGTTGCAGATGAGAAAATGGCACCACACAGTGTAAAAAAAACAATGTGAGACAGCAATGCCCATTCATATATATCCCACCCCATGCCCATCTAATATAGATCACAATCACCACAAAACATTACGGGACAGTTATGCTAAAGCTGAGTACAAACGTGAGTTTATTTTTGCCTGACAGGGGTTGGGAAAAAATCATTCGGGTAGCATTTTGTGGCATGGCTGTATAGACAAGTCCCTAGCCAGCAGGCTAGCAATGCTTTATGTCACAGTGAAGGGTGGACAGGGGAAGATGTGCGGAGCACGAAGGAAGGGCTGAAGTGAGGGAGAGAATAGTTGGGCTGCAGTCAGGTAGCATAATCCATCATGCTTGATCTATTACCATAACATTAGGAGCGTACGAGAGGAATCGGCACGGGAGATTTGGGCGCAGGATACAGCCAGTATATGGCTGATCCTGCTGCTGCACAAGTCCCGGCCGTGTTAAATACTATTCCCCCTCCAGGCCGCCATGGATGGTGGGGAATGAAATAATTGGGCTTCCAGCAATGGAAGCCGAATTATTGTGTTTTAAAAGTAACTTCAGCTCCATCTTCTGATGGCACCGAAGTTCCCCCTGTGCGCCCAAGTCTCCTGTGCTGGATTCACTGTGTTTACATAGGGAGGGGCAGGAACTTCCGTAAACACACTAGATTCTCGGTAAAGGAGGTCTTTAGCAGCCGCCTAGGCTGTGTTTAATCTAGTGTGAGCACAAACCCAAACACTAGATTTTTGCCCTAGAGAAATAAACGATCAGCAAGGATCATCTCTAATGATGAAAATCCATTGTGTGCACTTAGCTATAGGTTCACCAAGACTTCAAGTGTACCAGAGATGGGAAAAAAAACAAGTTTTATACATACCTGGGGCTTCCTCCAGCCCCATCTGCTCCCACGCCGCCATCCTCCACTGCCTGCAGCTCCGGTATTGGGTCCCGTAACTTCCTCCAGTCAACGGCCACTGGAGAGAGCGCACTTCCTCTTGCGAAGACTGGACGCAACTGGAGAAAGTGGCTGGAGGAAGCCCCAGGTATGTATAAAACGTTTTTTTTTCCCGTCTCTGGTTTCCTTTAAGAACGCTGTGCAAATAATAGAGAAAATGTGATAAAAAAAATGTTTTTAAACAATTGCCTCCTATTTCTTTTAGCACTCCATGCTTTGGTCTCCTCTCCTATGACTCAAGCAATAATTGTCATATTTTGGCACAAATACCGCAGATACGTCTTAATCAAAAGCAGGTTTGTTGGACCACTTGTATCATCCTGTTCTTCAGCCTGGAGAAGTTAAGTAGATTAGATCCAATGGCAAGGCAGTTTCTAGACTTTCTGCTGCCTGAAGCAAATATTGTACGGCTGCATGATTTAGTCGGCTTCATAGGAGATCCGACCCTTCCAAACAGAGATAAAGGCCCATATGCAATTCACTTTTTCTCCTGAGTTTTCTCCTAGATGATATTTTCACACCTTGTCCTAAAATGCCCGTTGAACCACCAGCAAGCATGAAAATACTCAAATAATAAAAAATACCATAAATAAAGAATAGAGATAGATTACCGTTCGTGTTTGATTATAACCAGATACATAAAATAATTAAGGGGATTATTTTGAGGCACTGGCCAATTTTGAAAGATGATAGAGAAATTTCTCAGGATAAAAAACAGAGTCCATTGATCACGTTTAGAAGGTGTGAGACAATTGGAAGTTGTATCATACATAGCGAATTCCGTAATGTGAATCAAGGAACTTGGTTAGATAAAGTAAGATGTAAAGGCTCGAGGCCATGTGGCCACTGCGTGGCATGTCCAAATATGGCAAGATGCAATTGGGTACAGTTAGGCCCTATTGAGTGGAGAATTAAGACCTTGATTACATGTAAGACTGAATTCGTAGTTTATGCTGTTATCTGTAATTGTAATAGGTATTACATCGGTATGACAACCCGAAGTCTGAGGAGACGAATTAGAGAACACGTCAAGTGGGATGTCCACGAGTAATTGAACATATGAATGAGTTTCATGGAGGGAGGACCTCTGAGATGAGAGGTGTAGGTTTACTACATATTCCCCTTAAAGAGAATCTGTATTGTTAAAATCACACAAAAGTAAACATACCAGTGCGTTAGGGGACATCTCCTATTACCCTCTGTCACAATTTCACCGCTCCCCGCCGCATTAAAAGTAGTCAAAAACAGTTTTAAAAAGTTTGTTTATAAACAAACAAAATGGCCACCAAAACAGGAAGTAGGTTGATGTACAGCATGTCCACACATAGAAAATACATCCATACACAAGCAGGCTGTATACAGCCTTACTTCTGAATCTCAAGAGATCACTTGTGTGTGTTTACCTTCTGTCCCCAGCTTCTCTCATGCACTGAACATTACAGGCTTCCTGCAGACAGCTCTACCTATGTCGTTAATTCCTCAGTATGTGACAGACCAGCTCCTTTCACAGCCTCCAGAGGAGGATTTTTATCCAGCTCTCTTCTATCACTGATAAGATAGCAGAGAAGCTGCTGGCTTATGTAAATAAAACACACACTGGAGTGTGCATAGAGGAACAGTTCAACACTGAAGAACTTGGCAGCCTTCCAGACACAGGCCGACAAGTCTGACAGGGGAAAGATACATTGATTTATTACAGAGATGGTTATACTAGAAAGAGCTACAGTAAGCCAGAACACATAAGAATAGGTTTAGGAACTTGTAGGATGGTAGAAAAAACGTTGTAATTTTTGTTACAGAGTCACTTTAACAGTAGAGGGGGAGATAGGGAAAATATGTTGTTACAAAAAGAAGCATGGTTGATTAGTATAACTGAAGCCTTGGGTCCTCTTAGACTCAATGAGTGGAATGACTTGACGTGTTTTCTTTAATAGGTTAGAATTGGGTATTACAAATAGTGATGTTTAAACCTTTCTTGTGATATGTGCTCCCTCTCCTTACCCTTTCCCCCTTCCTCTCCGTTCCCCTAGAACTTGGGGTAAAAAAATGAATTTTATAATGATGATTGACCGGCTTGAATGACTGTAATTGATTTTCTGACCGAAAAAGATTTAAATTGATCTTAGTCTGATTTGTAAATATTTTGATACTATCCATTTTGTACTGAGATGTAAAACTAAGCTATAGATAGTGGATGAATTAATGTATAGGTTTTTTGATACATAGTTCTGTTATTGGATGAATCATGACTAACTGCTGAAATTTGGAATTATATGCTGTAGTGGTAAATAAAAATTTGATCCTTTTCTAGTTAGTTGCAGGTATGGGTGGAAGGAATAGTTTTAGAAAGGTGGTAGTCTGTAAAAGGATTCTCCGTCCCATTTTCTTTGTCACTTTGGTCTCCACACTCACTCTTCCTTGGATCTGAGAGATGGAGGCGATGATGCTCTTTCTGGTTCCCCTTTTTTCAGGGATGCAGTTAGCATCTCAGCCACAAGATGGCAGTAAGCGCATTTTCCTCTTTACACGCCAGCACGGAACAGTTGCTTAGCAGCCGTGGAGTGCAGCGCAGCACGTAATGACGTGGGCAGTAATAGGGTTGCGAACACGACGGCGTGAAGCCTTATAGGCGGAAGACACCAAAGCGAACGCACTATAAGCCCACGATGCGCTGAAACCGGCCATCCTAGCCAGTGAGCCACAAAAACTATCCGGGTTCCAGGTAGCGGTACTCCGCCCTTCTGATGAGGCCCATGGAAAGCAAGGGCGAAACGGCTGTTAGGGCAGCCGCCCTGAAGAGCCCTTGAGCATCGGTGCTTCTATCCAGATCCGCATCTGCCACCATGGTCACGCAAGTATAACCTGCACTGCTTGAATCTATGCTCCCCGCATTTATGTGCATGTCATGTGCTTAGCATTCTGCTTTTGCTATTACTAACAGTTGGAGCTGCCTGAAGTGTATGGATTATGACCAGTGCATAGTGTCACAAGTTGCTGGATGCATATAAAGTGACCTTGAAGCTTCTTACTGTGTGAATAAAGTGGTGACAGTTTTACCCTAAAGTGCTTGCCAGTACAGTCTCTTTTTTGTTTGGATTAAATAAATAAACTCAAATAATAAAAAATAATTTTGATGGTACCTTTTCTCTAACTATTAGATACTTTTTCAATTTTAAAAAGTGGAAACTTTATTTTAAAAATAATCTGAAAATTATCACCTAGGAGAAAGTGGAAACTTTATTTTAAAAATAATATGAACATGATCACCTAGGAGAAAACACAAAGAGAAAAAATTAATTGCATATGGGTCAAAGTCATACACAAGGTGTGTGTGCTCTCTGCCTCTGCCTTTCTCCTCTTTTCATGTCAATGCACAGATTCCTGCCTCCTGTGTCTTCTCTCTTCAGGAGCTCAAGAAATGGCTGATCCAGGCCACCCCCAACCACCTCCCCAACATGACTGTGCTCCTGACCCCAGGGCCAGGCCAAGGCATAGGCTGGAGAGGCTCCAGCCTCAGGGCGCAGTGTAGGAGGGGGCGCAGAATTCATTCAGCTGTCATTCCTAATTGTGTTTGAAGCAGAAAGAAATAAGAAAAGGGGATACATGGCAGTGACTGCAAGCCAGATAACTAGATATTTAGGTGTTGGGAAGGTTGTGGGCCCTGTGGCGCCTCTTAGTCTAATAGCAATCAGTGTGTGATGGCTGGGGTGGCAGGGATGGAGGGGCGCACTTTGGTGTCTCAGCCTCGGGTGCTGGAGGACCTTGTCCCGGCTCTGCCTGACCCTCTCTCTCTACATGAGCTCCCTGCTTCCACATAACTCACCCACCACCTATGTGACTGCAGCTCTACACTCTGCATTGGACCAGAGAGTGGGGCAGCAGCATAGTGTCTACCATAGCCAATTTACTAACTACACCACACAATACTCTGTACTTCAGCTTACCACACTGTTCATAATCACCATAGCCATTCACAAATGTTTGAATAAACTCAGACAATTGTAATCGGTAGTAAGCAAGCAGAACATTTTCTCATCATTGGTGGATGTGCAGAAGTTCCCTCATAGTCATGACACTTCCCCTAACAGACCCTCTCAGCACTGACATCTCTACACTATCATCTCAAGCCCCTGACTGTCTGTCTGCTGTCTCTACACTCACGTCATCTAGTTTCTTGAGGCAGGGAACACACTTGACTGTTTTCGTATGTGTTTTCTGCACAGAAAAACCGAGAACTCATGTTAATCAGTGGGCTAGTTCACATATGATATGTTTTTCGCGCGCAGAAAAGAAACTGACATTCTGCATGGTGACTCTGCACATTTTGTCAGTTTTCTCTATCAATTACATTAGCTGCTGTGAAAAAACGTGCGCATTTTCCTGCATAGAAACACACTTGGGGCTTGATTCACAAAGCGGTGCAAAGTGTTTGCACGCCTGTGAAAAGCCCTTTATCACGCCTAAACTCAGTTTAGGCGTGATAAGAAGAAACTCGCGCGATCTCCCGCGCGCAAAGTTTTGCGCGCGTAGCGCACCGCGCTGCGCGCGCAGTGTACCGTGCTTCGCGCGCAGCGTCCATTGAGCCCTATGGGACTGTGCGCGCGGGAGCTTCGCGCGAAGAGCAGCACAAATCGGTGATAACTCAGCTTTGCACGGCTTATCACGCCTAAAGTCTTTTAGGCGTGATAACTGAGTTATCACCGCTTTGTGAATCAGGGCCAAGGTGTGCAGAAAAAGTATGCAGAAAAGCGCGCGCAGAGAACTGAAAGATAAGTGTTTTCCCTGCCTTATTACACTTAACATGAACAAACTGGAAATTGTGATATTCTCCCCTTCTCTCTCTGCTTCCTCATCCATAGTGACCATCTATGTAAAAATACCCCAATAACCTCAACTCCTAAAGCTTGCTGTCTGGGGGTAACTTTGTACTGTGCATTTTCATTTGGACCTCCTGCAACTAAAATGCTTGATCATGCTCTAATCCCGTCTTAACTACTGTAAAAAAAAAAAAAACAGACTAGCGCCTCTCCAACCCATACTGAACCCTGCTGCCTGCTTTATCCATCTCTTCTTCCGCTCATCTGATGCAGCCTCTTTCTGCCAATCTATCCATTGGCTACCTATTACCCAAAGGATCCAGTTTAAACTCCTTATTCTATCATACAAAGCTCTACATAAGCTGTCCTTATATTTCCTCACTAATCTTCAGCTATCATCTCACCAGAAACCTTTGCTGCTCCCAGAAGACCCTCTTGTCCTCTAGCTTAGTCACCTCTGCTCACTCCCACATCCAGGACTTCTCATGTGCATCACATCTCCTTTGGACACTCTCTCACAGCCAGTCCGTCATGCTTCGAGCCAGGAAACCTTCAAACGTTCTCTAAAAAGACATGTTCAGACAAGCCTATAATTTGCTAGCATTGGAAGTTTACTGCCTTATCCCCTAATCTCTGTGTTTCCTTCCCTAATGTCACCAACCCAATACCCTCTAAATTGTGAGCTTGCAAGTGCAGGGACCTCCTCCTAGTGTTCCTCAATCTGGTGTAGTTTATCATATGAATATGCACCAGTATTGGTGATGTCTCAAACCACACATCAACAATGTCTGTATTTGTATTGCTGGATGTCTTGATTGTACAGAGTTTTGAACCTCTCATGTATCTACGTTCCTCGCTATTTGTTTTGTACTATGTACATTGCTATAGAAGATGTTGACGCCATATAAATAAATAATAATAATAACATACAAGCGAAACTATGTCATATTGCACACATTTACAGTAGGAAGACACACAGGAAAAGGAAGGAGGTACAGTAGGCCAAATAAGGTATGGATGAAGTGAGATGCTGGACTGATTTTGTGAAAAGGCCACAAGGGTCCGGGTCTGTGACAGCTACTGCCCAAGAGGGGGATTGGAAGAGGGGTTGCTGCATATACAATAGAAGACTGTAAATGGAAAAAGGAGGCTACAAATTGGGGGGCAACACATGGGAGTGGAGGGGACCTGCTGCCCAAGGGAGCTGTTCATAAAAGCATGAGGTTGCTGTACATGGAATCAGGCACTGCACAAGGAACCTACCTTCTGCAGGGGGCAGAAGCAGAACCTGATTAACAAATTAAAAAACTGTCCCAGCATTTTCAAAATAGACAACCTTGCCATTTCAAGAAATAGTGTTCTTTTATCTTTTGAAGAAGAAACATTTTCACTAAGTCTGATGTTGTAACCCAAAGTAGTGTTTAGAGACATGAAGATAAATGTAGAACACTTTATGTCCATCGATAATTTCTCTCTGGCTTGGTTCATAGCAGTACGTTCCCATATCTAATAAATCCTACATTGCTTGGAGTTTAGAAACACAGCCACACTAAAATGTATTCATGTTTGACAACGTCAGTTTAGTACAGTTAATAAACAGTGACAGGTATTTATTTAAGGTGGAACAGAACACACATATAGGTAAAAAGAAGCCCTGGCACCAGGGGCATAAAGTATCTCACAAACGATAGTTTGTAAATATTTTATTATATATTTTATACAATATAAAGTAGTCAGTGTAAAGCTTGTTTAACAACGTAAATTTGCTGTTCCATCAAAGAAACTCAGCATTCAGTTACTAATGTATAAACCACCGGCAGCAAAAGTGAACATAACCCTACGCGTAGAATGTCAACATTTCTGCCCAAAGCATCAATAGATTGTGCGCCAACAATCATTACTCTCTTGTCACTAGAGCTTCACAGGCTGTCACTGGAACACTGTTCCACTCCTCCATGACGGCATCACAAAGCTGGTGGGTGTTAGAGACCTTGCGCTATTCCACATTCAATTTGAGGATACCCCACAGATGTTCAATAGGGTTTAGGTCTGGACACATGCTTGGCAAGCACCTTTGTCCTCAGTTTTTTTTAGAAAGGCAGTGGTCATCTTAAAGGTGTGATTGTTATGCAGGAGTACTGCCCTGGTTCCTAGTTTCTGGAAGGAGGGGAGCATGCTCTGATTCACTATGTTACAGAACATGTTCATGGTTCCATCAATGAACTGTAGCTCTCCAGTGCTGGCAGCACTCATGCAGCCCTGAACCATGAAACTCCCACCACCATGCTAGATTGTAGACAAGACACTTCTCTTCGTACTCCTCACCTGGCTACTGCCGCACAAGCTTGGCACCATGTGAGCCAAATAATTTTATCTTGCTTTCCTTATTCTTTGCAAAGACCATTATCTGGATGTTAGTGGAAAAACATGTTTGATCTCTATTATCCATTCCTGGTAAGATAGAGCTGATGGTATCTGTGCACACGGCCCCAGACTCCCCTTTCCAAAGGTTAACAGAAACCAGCCAATGCTAATTATTTCTTTGTGGAAAAAACAAGTGCCAACATCTGCGTAAAACTATTTTTCAAGTCTGAGCAGTATTTATATTATATAAGCTGCATACATTTAGATAAAAAAAAGTTCATCTTGATAAGACATGTGACCTGCATGTCACTAAACTCAATTATATCAGAGCTGTGCGTGACTGAATTGTAAGAGTGACCAGAGAGCTGCCCATTTCCACAAAAAAAAAGCTGTGACAGTGTTGACACTGACATTTTTACTCTTGGGGGAAAACAGTCAAGGGGCAGCACATTAGGTACCAAAAGCAAAAGCTTTAGAGGGGCAAGCAGGAACTAGTAGCAAACTACATAAAAAAATCTGAAATTTGGGGTAATTGGGTTGAGCAAAGCAGGTAATTTGGGCACCTGCTAGTACCGGAAGTTTGGGCACCACCATGGGCGCCTATTGAAATATCGGTACTGAGGAGCAATTATGCCTCAATGTCAATATTTCAATAGGCGCCTATGGCGGCACCCAAGAAATTATGTTTTGGGGGTCTTTTTTGCACAGGTCTTGGGGGAAATTGACAATGGGGGTGAAGGTTAGGCATGGGAAGATTAGGCGTTGGGTAGGAAGTTTGAGGTGGGGGAGGGGGGAGTTTAGGGTTAGGCATCAGGTAGAAAGCCTCAGGTAGGAATTTTGTGTGGGGGAGGGGGGTTTACAGTTAGGCATCAGGTAGGATGTTTGTGGGGGAGTTTAGGGTTAGGCATCAGGTAGGAAGTTTGTGCGAGGGGGGTTTAGGTATGAGACAAGATGTTTGAGGGGGGGGGGTTAGGGTTAGGCGTCAGGAGAGGAGGGTTCTTTGTGAGAGTAGTCTTAGATTTAACCATAGTAAAATATTGATATTAAATATAGATATTTTACTATCGGTATTACCAGGCCCCCAAATTTCCATGCACCTTTTTTTGACAGACGCTGGGAAGAGGAGGGTGGGGAAAAAGTGGAAGTGAGCGTGTGTGTATGTGAATATATATCCTTCCTATAAAAACAGGCAGGATTTGTCCAATTCTTTATAAGCTCATTTTATATGAAAGCTTTTTAAGTGTGTATGACACATGCACTCAGAGGACCTGGCTGACGGTTCTCTGTAGAGTTTAATTTATCCCTGAGGGAAAGGCATCCAATGTGTGCATTTCTGTTGCCAAACAAAGTGCAGTGTAAGCGGTCAGGACAAGTGCAAGGCACGTGCATTGCAGTGTGTTGGGGAATGAAAAGGAGAGAAGGAATGCCCTTCCTGTAGGGTTAAATTAAACTCCACTGAGAATCGTTAACTTGGTCTTTATAGCTTGTAGTTACAGGATCTGACAACAATGTATCCAGCACAGACATACAAATGTGTACCAAGTCTCACAAACACTGCAGTAGTTTACCATTTATTAATAATACTATTTAGTACTTATGTAGCATCACCATTTGCCACAGCGCTTTTCAGAGTATATAGTCTTGCTACTAGCTGTCCCAAGAGGGGCTCACAATCCAACTCCTTTCCTGGTCATATGCCCATCATGGGCTTCCCACAGAAAATGGTGCTGACTGCAGGTGTTCCTGCCTGTTTTAAAAGCTCAACTATTGTACCGATTCCATAAAAAACAAAACCTACATGCTTAAATGATTACAGGCCTGTTGCCCTGACACACTGGTCAAGAAAGCATTTGAAAAACTGATAATGACTTATCTGAAATCCATCACAGATCCCCTGCTGGACTCTTTGCAATTTGCCTACAGGCCTAATAGATCCACAGACGATGCCGTGAACATGTGTATGCATTATGTACTACAGCATCTAGACACCCCAGGAACCTACAACAGGATTTTATTTATAGATTTCAGCTCTGCATTTAATACCATAATTCCATCACTGCTGCACAGCAAGCTCTCCCAGCTACACATACCTGAATCCATCTGCAAATGGATAACCGACTTCTTAACCGACAGAAGACAGAGTGTTAGACTTGATAAACTCACATCAAGCTCTCTGACAGTCAGTACTGGTGCACCCCAGGGCTGTGTGCTTTCCCCACTGCTGTACTCACTTTACACCAATGACTGCATCTCCACAGATCCATCTGTTAAGCTTCTGAAGTTTGCAGACGACACAACAGTTGTTGGTCTCATGCAAAACGGGGATGAGTCTGCATACAGGCATGTGGTGGGACAGCTTTCCTCCTGGTGCAGCAGCAACAACTTGGAACTAAATGCTCTCAAAACTATGGAGATGATAATAGACTTTAGGAGATCTCCCCCCCCCCCCCCCCAGCACCTCCCCTTAACCATAAATGGATCCACAATAGCCCAAGTAGAGTCATTCAAGTTTCTTGGGTCCATGATCCCAAACGACTTAAAATGGGACAACAACACTGCCACTATTGTCAAGAAAGCACAACAGAGGATGTACCATCTACGGCAGCTGAAAAAGTTTGGCCTACCTCAAAATCTAATGGTGCAGTTTTACACTGCAATCATCGAATCCACCATAACATCATCTATGACTGTATGGTTCGGCTCCTGCTCAGCATTAGAAAAGGGGAGGCTGCAGCGCATCATCCGATCAGCGGAAAGGATAATTGGCTGTAGCTTACCTTCCCTGCAGGATCTTTACGCTAGCAGGTGCAGAAAGAGAGCAACCAAAATTGCCTCTGACCCCTCTCACCCAGCTCACTTCATCTTCCAGCGCATGCCTTCAGGTGTAAGATTCCGGTCAATCGCTACCAAAACCTCTAGACACAAGAACAGCTTTTTTCCTCAAGAGGTAGCCATACTTAATGCTGAACCACAGTAGAGCTGCTAGGACTGAAAGTAATCAGCACAGAACTAAACATGAACAATTCTCACATTGCTTACTGGTACTATACTTATAATGTCCTTAACTTGTAATTTTCACACTGTCCTTGTATTGTTTTTGTTTGTGTTTGTTAAGCAACTGCTAAGACAAATTCCTTGTAGGTGCAAACTTACTTGGCGAAAATAAATTCTGATGTAGAGGCTCACAAAAGGTGCTCAGTATTGTTGTAACACAAAGGCCCACTGAGTGAACTCCACTAACCTAATATTCATGCTCCCATCCAGTGACTGACTAAGCATTACCTTGTACTCATACTGTGCTGCGTGATCTGGTCTGCATGTATTCCTGTATTGCCTGTGTGTCCTCCTACTGTCACCCCTAAATAATAAAGTGACTAAGAGATGAGTCTCACTGCAGTTTTTTACTTACCAGGGGCTTCCTCCAGCCCCATAAGCATAGATGTGTCCCTTGCCGTCCTCCTCAGTGCCGCCGTTCTGCCGCAGTCAACCCCCGGTAAGCGGCTCAGTCAGACTCTGACTGAGTGACATCAGTCGGGGCCTTCTGCACTTGTGCAGAAGGTCCGCACATGGGCAGAAGGTCCACCGCTGACATCACTGAGCCGCTTACCAGAGCTCACTATGGCTGAACGGGACATCGTAGGAGGACGGTGAGGGACACAGCCATGCTTATGGGGCTGGAGGAAGCCCCGGGTAAGTAAAAAACTGCAGTGAGACTCATCTCTAAGTCTTTTTAACTAATTTCCAGCGTTGTGTAATATGTTGGCGCTTTATAAATACAATAAATCAATAATAAATAAATATGCAATTTGTTTTTCTCCTGAGTTTTCTCCTAGGTGATATTTTTAAACTTGTAAATAAAATGCCTTTTAACCCCCAGGAAGCAAGAAATGCTCAAAATAATTTTGATAGAACTAATTTACCTAATTTTTGGTATTTTTTCAATTGCAGAGTGCCGGAAAGTTAATTTAATAGAAGATGAAAAATTATCACCTAGGAAAAAACTTAGGATAAAAAGTGAATTGAACAAGAGCCGAAGATTCAATTCACTTGAATAAAGGGTTTCGCAGGCACACTTTGAATAATTAATAAATATCAGCCAAATGCAATAATCAAGCTGCACGACCAATTAATGAAGGAACTGAAAATTCCTATGCATACCATAATGGTAAGTAATGTGACCTGTGCAAACCTGTGCCAAAATGAACAAGATCAATAATTAATCATCTACTGTGGTTAAACTAAGAAGTTTTGAATCAGGATGATACCATTTATTGCCTAAGTTAGAGGTAAATAAAAAGCTTTCAGGTAATAAGCCTTCTTCAGACTTTGTTCCTGCTTACTTTTTATTTAACTGTAAGTTAGCCAATAAATGGTATCATCCTGATTCAAAACTTCTTGCTTTTACTAACCATGGAATTGCAGGATATCTGCAGCCAGTCCAGCAATTACCATACATGTAATAGGTAGGAGGATACACTTGTCTGGGTCAACCCCCAATTCTCCCCTCCCTTATCTGTATATATAGGACCTGGCCTCACATGGCAACTCAGCTCTGACTGGGGCAGCTAACATATGGGGGGATGATGTAAATGTGAATAATGTGTATATAGGGTGTTTGGGTGTTACTGTATATTTGTATAGCACTTTCTGATGAAGCCGTCTGGTGAAACATGACCATGTCAAAGTTCATATACAGCACTGTGCACCGTTTGTGTAAATAATTTTCGATTCATTCTCCTAGTTAGCACCACATGTATGTGATGAGCTTGCACAACTCAGAGTACACCTCCAGTGATAAATCTGTCAACTGGTGGTGACCCTCCAAGCTCCACATACATTCTTATCTGTGTAGTACACCAATTACAACTGCGGGATAGCTACACCCCACTTTTTATATGAAGTAAAGTGGAGGGGGATAAGCCAGGACCCCCGCAACGTGTATATTGGTAGTCTTAACTTAAGACCTTCACAGGGAGTCTGTTCACTCACATGAACTACTCATTTTTAACCAATTAGGTTTTGTGATAATAAAAGTTATAAGACTTTTTATGTATCCATAGGGCAAAGTCCTTAGGACAAGTGTGTATGATTGTATTTCCCTGGTACCTCTATTCGGTAGTGCTTGCATTATTTTACTAACGGCTAACAGGCATGAGAGGGAGGTACAGCTCCGTATGGAAGAAGAGATGATAGTCACATATAATTCCTTTGTGCAGCAGTCTCTCTCACATTTCACTCTTAAGGTGTCCATACGTATAAATATGGGCAGATTGACTAAGAGACAGATCTCCCTCTGATTGAATCAGCCTTATGATGCCGCCTGCCCCCCCCCCCCCCAAGTGTTAATGTCCCCACAATGCCCGTGCATTGTAATCTCATCTGGTCCAGCTTTATTGACTCCCAGTCTCCTCTGCTGTCTTCCCCAAATGCCGCCGTCACACCCAGTGGCACCACGTGGTTGCGCATATATCATGTGGCACGTCTGTGACGTCACACACATGCGCCTGGCAGTGGTCATTGGAGACAGCATATAAGATGGGGAGTTGCTGGAGCTGGAGCAGGTGAGATGTACAATGCATGGGTGCCGGGGGAAGGGGGGGCACATTTAGATTTGGAAGGACAGCGGTCGGGGGTCCGTTGCATATACTGGCCATCGTGATATCGCGTGCCGTAACTGCCGCACTCCCGATCAACCATGTTGGACTGAGAGTTTCCAGCTTGCACAAGTGATACATTAGACCGATTTCGGGTTGAAATCATTTGAATCATCAATCAGGCATCCTTTTTTTTCAATCTTCTTTTTATTGAAAAAAGGAAGAACAGGAGCATAATACATAGTACAAAATAGCACATCCATTACAATGTGGGATAAAAGGCAAGGGTTGGTGCACAATGTATGTAGGAGAATGTGTTGTAGATGGTAATATAACATTTAGCCAGAGCTATGATTCTAGAAAGAGCATAAAGAGGTATAACATAAAAAAGAAATGGCAACAAAAAAAAAAACCCACAGAAACAGCCAGAAGGGCAGTTTCAACATAAACAGGGGTCCGTCACTCTAAATGTAGTTGCAAGAGATATCTCTTACTGTACAAATGCAATTGACAGTGTATGATCCTGGGGGGGGGGGAGGTGAAGGGATATGTGGCAAAGATAACTATTACTGACTGAGGGATGGCACGCCAGGGGGGGGTCAGAGGAAGAGGCATGAATATCAGTGAAATGGGCACCAGAACGACCACTTGCTCCATATGTTGACAAATTTGTCTGGTTTATTAGTTATGGAGGAAGTGATGTGTTCCATGGAGTAAATCTCTTTGGTCGTAAGGATGAGAGCCGATCTAGGTGGTGGTTTTTTTTCCATGTTTGTGCCAATAATGACTGTGCTGCGTTGCACACATGTGCTATAAATGCGTTGGTGCTTTTTGGGAGGCAGGGATTGTGCCTATGAAATAGTGCAATCCAAGGTTCGGCCTGGATCTCAGTCCCCAGGATCTCAGAGATTAATGAAAAGCACATTGACAAGAAAGATTGAACACATGGGCAGTCCCACCAGCAGTGGAGTTGACCGGAACTTTGGCCACACCCTCTGTAGCATATATTATTTGGTATTAGATTCCACTGGTGTAGTTTAGAGCGGGTGCGGTACCAAACATAGAGTATTTTATAAGCTCTTTCTTTTAAGATGCAGTTGATGGAGGACCTGGCCATGCTGTTAAAAATAGAGAGCCACCCTTTATCATCCAATGATCTGTTAAGCCTCTCCTGACACTTGCACATAGCAGTGGTAACGTCGTTCAGAGACTGGTACCAAACAGTATTGTACATATCTGAGATCAGGCCTTTGTCTGAGTGGCTGTTTAGATACATCTTTTCGACTTTGCTTAGCTCGAGTCTGAGACCATCCTTTAATAGAGACATAGCATAACCTCTTAATTGTAGATAGTGGAATATCTATGAGGGGGGCAAGGAGTATTTAGTTGAGATTGCTTGTCACGTTAACAACTTACCCTCCTCGAAGAGATCCAAAACATGTAGGATATTTTTCCCTATCCATTGGTCCCACCCCGATGACTGGGTACCCGGGGGGAAGTTAGAAGATAGTTGGGAAGAATTTTTGTGTAGGGACAATTTTTTGGAGATACAAGCCCATAGGAATATTGATGTTGATATGATAGGATTCACCACATGGACAGGAATATCTGGATGCAGAGTCCAGATGAGGCTGGAAACAGGAAAAGGTTTAATGTAGGAGGCTTCTAAATCTACCCATCTGGTCCTACCACTGGAGGATGCCCACTGTAGTGTTTGTGCTAGTTGAGATGCGTAGAAATAATATAGAAGCTGGGGTGCCCCAAACCTACCCTGTAATGTACTTCTAGCTAGATATTAATATTTGATTCTGGGGGGTCTGTGATTCCAGATAAATTTGGTTATGTGGAACTGAAATTTCTTAACCTCCTGAGTACTACGTTGCTCAGGAGGTTTTGCCACTTTTTGCCCGCCAGTCCCCCCCAGAGATCCCGCGGCTGAAAACCCTCTAGCTAGCACTAGGCTAGCTAGTGCAAATGCCTGGCATCCCCTGATCACCGCCGATCCCCCGTTTATACATTACCCAGCCTGGATCCAGCGATCAGCGCAGCCTCCCCGGAGAGCTTCGGTCTTCACTATGGGGATGATTGCACATGACGTCATGACGTCATGCGCAAACCCGATCCTCCCCATAGAGAGACCGGAGCTGCGCAGGGAGGCTGCGTGATCGCTGGATCCAGGGGGGGTAATGTATAAACCAGGTGATTGGGGGGATCGCAGGGGAGAGGCGGGTGCCCGACACTAGTACTAGCTAGCCTAGTGCTAGCTAAATGGTTTACAATCATTTGGGATAAAAAAATGTATTATGGGGGACTCCTGGGGCCACAGAGCGGTATGCGCGACACAGTGTCGGGCATACCGCTAAGGAGGTTAATGTCCCTTAGGATCACTGCTATGGGTAAGGCTCTGAATAGATAGAGCAATTTGGGGAGCAAGGTCATTTTGACCGCAGTGATTTGTCCTGTTAGGGATAGATGATAATGGGTCCAGTCATTGAGGAGAGCATGGAGAGTCACTAGCATAGGAGCGAAGTTCGCACCATACAGTTGGTCAAATTGCGGGGTAATGTGTATTTGAAGCCAAACACAGATGCCAAGTCCTGTTTTTGAATCCCAGAAAGGCCAAAAGCCATAGCCTCCGATTTTGTTTTATTAATTTTAAAGCCTGAGATTTCACAAAAGCTGTCAATAAGTTTGAAGAGATTGGGGAGAGAGACCTGTGGGTTGGAGATGGAGAAGATGATGTCGTCAGCAAAAAGTGCAACTTTATATTGTGTCCCACCGATCTCGATCCCTGAGATATCCAGACATTGTCGTATTAGGATAGCAAGGGGCTCAATGCACATAGCGAACAGGAGAGGAGAGAGGGGACACCCCTGACGTGTCCCATTAAGTACTGGAAATTGCTGGGATACCAATCCCATGTTACTCATGATTGCTGTAGGAGCTGTGTACATGCTTCTGATAGCATTTAAGTAACCTCCCGGGATTCCAAATCTCTGGAGCACCAGCCTCATATATCTCCAGTCAACCCTGTTGAACGCTTTCTCTGCGTCCAAAGAGAGGAGCAGAGAAGGCGTCCGACAGGACGGCATGTGCTCCACTAACCTCAACACTCTCCTAACATTGTCAGTGGTTTGCCTGCCCATGATAAAACCTGTCTGGTCCGGGTGGATAACAGAGGGGAGACATCTGTTGAGTCTCGTAGCTAGTAATTTAGCCATAACTTTGAGGTCAATGTTTATTAGGCAGATAGGCCAGTATTTTTTAACTTCTGCAGGGTCCCTGCCAGGTTTAGGGATATCCACTATAGTGGCTCTTAGCATTTCGGGGGGTAGTTCTTCCTGACCATTCATTAATTTATTCATAAGTGTGGCTATCTCCGGGGCTAGTATGTCTTTAAAGGTTTTGTAGTAAAGTGGGGAGTATCCATCCGGACCAGGGGCTTTAGAAGGCTTCAGGAACTTAATGGCCTCCGTGACCTCCTCAGTTGTAATGGCAGAGTTAAGGAGTGAGACCTGGGGGACCTCCAGTCTAGGGATGGGAATGTTGGCAAGTTACTTTAGGTTATATGGAGCCTGGATCTTGTTTCTGTCTGTGGTTGTGCCGTTATATAGCTTGCTGTAGTATCGCGCAAACTGTTGTAGTATTTCTGTGTGGTTGTGTTGGAGTTGTCCCTGGGAATTTCGGACTGGATTTAATCTATTAAGAGCTAATCTTTGGCTGAGTTTTCTTGCAAGCATAGTATCTGGCTTGTTACTCTTTTTGTAGAATTTTTGGTTAGTTAGTTTGATAGAATAATCAGCATTAGAAAACAGCAATAAGCATAGTTCCTGTCTAAGGGACTTCAGGAGCTCTAAGGTCTGGGGATCACCAGAAACTGCATAGGCGTCTAATCTCTTTTTTGAGCCTAGAGGATAGCTGAATGATTCTCCCCCTAACGGTAGCTTTGTGTGCAGCCCAGCGAATTGCCTGAGAAGTGTCTGTGGGGGAATTAAGGTGGAAGAATTGGTTAATCTCTTCAGTGATAGTACAGGCTGATTCAGTGTTAGGAGAGAATCATTCAGCCTCCAGTTTGGGAGGTTTCTGCTGCAAACTGAGCGAAGGCTAACAACTAGTGGTGCGTGGTCTGACCAAGATATTTCTAGGTGGCCAGCCATTTCCAAGTTATCTAACAACATGGCGTCCATGTTGACATAATCGATTCTGGAGTAACTCTGGTGGGGGTGGGAAAAGAAAGTATGTCCCCTCTCTCCCGGGTGCAAAGCTCTCCATGAGTCCCAAGTGTTAGTTTTGTTAACAAACTTCATGAGCGTTCTGTTAGGTGAGCCCAGGCCACAGATTCCAAGGAAGAATTAAAATCACCAGCGATTATAATTTTGCCTTTTCTGTAAAGTGAAATCCTACCAAGTAAGGCATGGAAGAATGGCTTCTGATCTTCTGAGGGTGCATATACAGAGACTAAGGTGACAGGTAGGCTCTGCAGCTCACCAACCACAATTATGAATCTGCCTTCTGGGTCTCTAAAGTTAGTATCGACCCTCAAGGAGAGCTTTTTATGAGCCAAAATGGCTACCCCACATTTTTTCTGGGGGGCTGAAGCGTAGTGAACCGACTGGAAAGATCTGTGCCGAAATTTAGGCTTATTGCCTCTTTTATAATGAGTTTCCTGGAGGAATATTAGATCAGCTTTACCGTCTGAGTAATATTTGCAGGCTATCCGCCTTTTATTAGGAGAATTAAGACCTTTTACATTGTTGGAGATCACTCTAAGGGAGGAAAGCCCTGAGTGCATGCTAGTGCTTAGTGACCCTGGCATTCTGGTGTTTTGTTATAGGGCTCTAGTAGGCAAGAACTGTTTCTAGTCAGTTCACGCGTGTTCAGGGTCCCGCGTTTGTGGAGGTATACATGTCTGGTGGGGGGCAGAATGAGAGTGTAAACCCACCCAGGATCATAGGGTATTAAAGGAACAAGAGTATTTAACATTAAACTGGGATAGGTAGTGACGGGGGTATGCAGTAAGGAAATATGAAAAACTATAACCATGAACAATAAAAACATGAAAACAAATGCAGATAACATTTAAATCATTAAATATTCTGAAGGTAGAGATATTAAAACGCAATATCTCTAATGATAAGAGAATGAGCAACGGTAATAGCCGCAGCATGTCGTGGGGTCTGAGCACCTAAGATGCCTCCAAACCGTTGTAGGCCTTAGAAGACATGTAGGAACAGATCGGGCGCGGACATGCAAGGGGGGTGACAGTTTAGTTCGGAGTGGTCCGTTCAAGGTGTAACCGGCCTGTGTCCAGCGACAGGGGGGCTAAGAGGACATGCCAAATGAGAGTGTGATAGAAGTGTTAAAGCAGGGCTTTTTCGGAACTACGCCACTGCAGTAGGGCAAGTCCTCTTAACGTATCTCTGTATGAAGTGGAGAGCAGGTGTATGAAAAGTCATAAATGATCACAGTATGCTCACCCATCCGAGCTCACTGAGGTAGGAGATGCGGGAGCTGAGACATTAGGACTCGCTGGGTCCAGATCTGGAGGGGACTTTAGACCACGAGGGTTCCGGAGGAGGGATGCGATCTGGGACAGGTGACAGGATGGGGGCCGAAGCGCCATCTTGTTTTAGACCTAATTTGGCGATAATGTCCGTGATGTCGGCCGGATCAGTGATAGATAGTTGTTCACCATCATGTAATATGGTTAGTTTAAATGGGAAGCCCCAACGGTACCTTATCTTGTGGCGGATGAGGGTTGCAGTGAGCGGTTTAATGTCCTTGCGCCTTTTCAGGGTTGTAGGTGATAAGTCAGGGTATAGTTGAATCTGGGAGCCCCTGAAGCTAATGCGGGGGATATCTCTCGCAGCCAACAGGATGGTTACCTTGGAGCTGTAGTAGTGCATCCGCACTATCACTTTACTCGGGAGGCCTCCAACTTTAGGTTTGGTGCGGAGCACTCTGTGGGCTCGATCCATCCGCAGGTCCTCCTCGCCCAACGTAGGAGCAACGCTGGTAAGCAAGGCTTTGAGGTAAGGTTGTACATCATCCTCGTCTTCCGAGATGCCGCGAATCCTAAGGTTGCAGCACCGGTCTCGGTTCTCACTGTCCTCCCAGGCCTCCCTCAGAAAGGCTATGTCTGCCTTAACCTCCTTCATGTCAGCGTCTGTTTGTTTTCAAAAGGCTTTCACCTCGTCAAGGCTGCTTTCTACCTCAAGGATCCAAGACCCGAGGGAAGAGATCCAAGACCCGAGGGAAGAGATCTCAGCGCTGATTTCTCTCACTGTGTCGCTGTTAGCAGACTTGATTAGTTTCTCCAGGTTGCAAAAAAGCTTGTTCAGGCCAGCTTTAGTCACTGCTTCTCTTGAGGGATTTGGGCGCCCTGGTGTCTGCGG
This sequence comes from Hyperolius riggenbachi, assembly GCF_040937935.1. Taxonomy (NCBI): domain Eukaryota; kingdom Metazoa; phylum Chordata; class Amphibia; order Anura; family Hyperoliidae; genus Hyperolius; species Hyperolius riggenbachi. The sequence goes on from NC_090647.1 coordinate 97,138,094, forward strand.
TGTCTCATCCAGCGCGGCGACGCCATCTTGGGATGATGCTCCCTTGTTCTTGCGGTGAAATATCTCCGCTATGCTAGTGTCTGCATCAGCGTTTTGCTTCCTGGGGCCCATGCCGACAGTGCAGGTAACTTTTGGAGTGAGAAGAGCTTGTTTGTGGCCAAGACAGAAGGGTAAAAGGTGCTATTAAGGCCTGTGGAGCCGGAGCTAAAGGATCATGCGACCGCTTCGGTCAGCATCCAGGCGCCGCCCCATCAATCAGGCATCCTTGTAGCAGCACCGATTTTCATGTGATTCAATAAAATTATTACATTCGATAGTCAATCAGCTGCAAAATCCCTAGATGTATGGCGAGCTTTACTCTTAGGGTCCCCCCCCCCACCCCCCAGCATCAGCTGTAACCAGTATCCACTATTGTTCGGTTTATGATGTTCCTCTAATACAGAGTTACTTATAGCAGAGCACACTAGAGAGGTAGTGTATAGCTATCCATTCTGGTTCCAAGATGCCTGTTGCTCTCTTCAGCCGATGTCTCCCACACGTCGTCTGTCTCTGCTGCTTCTTTTCTCTGTTGCCAATGAATTCCAGCCTTACTTTGGGTCCTGCTTTTCACTGCCAATATGTACGTTTACATCAACAATTTAGAATGAGAGACAGAGTGAGGCTGGAGTACATTAGCTACAGGAAAGAGACACATCAGTGAAGGAAGATACGTGGGAGGTGGTAGCTGATAACTCAGAACCAGAAAATGTCTTTCTATACACTACCTCACCAGCACATTATGCTGTAAGTAACTCTGCATTAGGGGGGACATCATAGGAGAAACACCATAAGGACTCTAGTGACAGTGAATGGCCACTGGGCTCAGGAGGGGCCCTTTTCTGTAAACTCTGAATTTCCAGTGCCAGTGCATGGGGATTGGGTGTTTAAGGAAGGACTCTAGATTGCACTCTCTGCATTGACCTTAATATTAACCAAGACTGAAAACAAGGAAACTTTTTCGCTCACAAATCTTGCTATATACTGTATTTAAAGCACACCTGAATTAAACTGACAATATGGATTTTTACTTACCTGGGCCTTCTTCCAGCCCCCCGTAGTGTGTCAGGTCTCTCTGCATCCTCTGAGCCCCTTCAGTTGCGCTGCTGTGAGCTCCAAAGTCCCTTCTACTTGAGACTGTGAATACACAGTTCCAATTGCATGCTCCACAATTGCCCGCCCATTGACGGGAGCATCTGCTCCTGTGCAGTTCTCAAAAAGAATGAAGCACGTATGAGCACAACGTTCACGGGGAGTGGAGCGTGATCGAGAGCATGCATGGACGGGACTGTGCATGCGCAGTGGAGCTCCAGTAACAGGAATTTTAGAGGTGGCAGCAGGAGAATGGAAGGGAACCCAGTGGACACCATGGCACCTGACAGACTACTGGGGGCTGAAAGAAGCCTCAGGTAAGTTAAATTCCCCAGTTTTTAGTCCAATACAGGCGTGCTTTAGATACTGTATATAGAGTACATATTCTTAACACTTCCCCATACTGTTAGGCAGGGAACACACTTGCAGGGCCGTTTTCCCCTGCGTTTCCCAGGTTTCCGTCGGGTTTTGCGGTCGCGTCTAACGCGTGCGTTTTTCCGCGTGCGTTTCTGCGTTTATGCGATTGCATGGCATGTAGTGCCATGCAATGTGCGGGAAAAAGCAGAAAACTGTGCGGGTACAAAACGCGGAAAAAAACGCGAACGCAAACGCGCACAAACGCATGCGGCGCAGCGTTTCCTGAGCTAGGCTATTAATTTCAATAGCCTTTAAAATCGTGCGCGTTTTGCCGTTCGCGGCAAAACGCGCAAAAACGCATGTAGTGTGTTCCCTGCCTTAAAGAAAATATGAGGTGCCAGAAAACAAAACAAAAATATTGAGACTTACCTAAAAAGAGGGAAGTGTTTGGATCCTCCAGAGGAGACCTCCACCACTGCCCGGGACCCACTTTATGATGGCAGCCATGCTTCTCTTCATCTCCAGGCTTGACTGGCCATATTGCACTTGCACAAGTCGGGCCACACCTAGTAGCACAGAGCCACTCATGTATGAACAGCTCCGGCTTACTGTTACAGGCACGCTGTACTCACACAGGCACACAGCAATGGTATGGTCCAGGAGGAGAGACTTCCTTCTACTTCTTAGGTAAGTACAGTATAATCTCATTATAATAAACTTGGGCATAGTAAACATTTGGATATAGTAAACTACCTCTCCAGGTCCCGGATAGTGTTGGGCGAACAGTGTTCGCCACTGTTCGGGTTCTGCAGAACATCACCCTGTTCGGGTGATGTTCGAGTTCGGCCGAACACCTGACGGTGCTCGGCCAAACCGTTCGGCCATATGGCCGAACTAAGAGCGCATGGCCGAACGTTCCCCGAACGTTCGGCTAGCGCTGTGATTGGCCGAACGGGTCACGTGGTTCGGACCCGAACGCGCTCTGATTGGCCGAACGGTCACGTGGTTCGGGTAAATAAATACCCGAACCACGTCATATCTCCGCCATTTGTCTGTGGGTTTAGCTTTGGGTAGGCAGGCAGGGTAGTTCGCGCTCCAGCCACGCTAGCCAGGGTCCCCCCTGTCATTGTGTCACTGCTGGGAACAGTAGTACACCGCTTGCTCAGCCACACTATATAGCATTCTGTTTACTGCCACTCTGTGTACCTCGCTCAGCCACACTATATAGCATTCTGTTTACTGCCACTCTGTGTCTGCTGGGAATAGTAGTACACCGCTTGCTCAGCCACACTATATAGCATTCTGTTTACTGCCACTCTGTGTACCTCGCTCAGCCACACTATATAGCATTCTGTTTACTGCCACTCTGTGTCTGCTGGGAATAGTGGTACACCGCTCGCTCAGCCACACTATATAGCATTCTGTTCACTGTTCTGTGTCTGCTTGGAATAGTGGTACACCGCTCGCTCAGCCACACTATATAGCATTCTGTTTACTGTTCTGTGTCTGCTGGGAATAGTGGTACACCGCTCGCTCAGCCACACTATATAGCATTCTGTTTACTGTTCTGTGTCTGCTGGGAATAGTGGTACACCGCTCGCTCAGCCACACTATATAGCATTCTGTGCACTGTTCTGTGTCTGCTGGGAATAGTGGTACACCGCTCGCTCAGCCACACTATATAGCATTCTGTTCACTGTTCTGTGTCTGCTGGGAATAGTGGTACACCGCTCGCTCAGCCACACTATATAGCATTCTGTTTACTGTTCTGTGTCTGCTGGGAATAGTGGTACACCGCTCGCTCATCCACACTATATAGCATTCTGTTCACTGTTCTGTGTCTGCTGGGAATAGTGGTACACCGCCCGCTCAGCCACACTATATAGCATTCTGTTCACTGTTCTGTGTCTGCTGGGAATAGTGGTACACCGCTCGCTCAGCCACACTATATAGCATTCTGTTCACTGTTCTGTGTCTGCTGGGAACAGTAGTACACCGCTCGCTCAGCCAGAGTATATAGCATTGTGTTTACTGCCACTCTGTGTACACCGCTCAGCCAGACTATATACCATTGTTTACTGACACTCTGTGTACACCGCTCAGCCAGACTATATACCATTGTTTACTGACACTCTGTGTACACCGCTCAGCCAGACTATATACCATTGTTTACTGCCACTCTGATTCTGCTGGGAACAGTAGTACACCGCTCGCTCAGCCAGACTATATAGCATTGTGTTTACTGCCACTCTGTGTACACCGCTCAGCCAGACTATATACCATTGTTTACTGACACTCTGTGTACACCGCTCAGCCAGACTATATACCATTGTTTACTGAAACTCTGTGTACACCGCTCAGCCAGACTATATACCATTGTTTACTGCCACTCTGATTCTGCTGGGAACAGTAGTACACCGCTCGCTCAGCCAGACTATATACCATTGTTTACTGACACTATATAGCAGACTATATAGCATTGTGTGTACACCGCTCAGCCAGACTATATACCATTGTTTACTGACACTCTGTGTACACCGCTCAGCCAGACTATATACCATTGTTTACTGCCACTCTGATTCTGCTGGGAACAGTAGTACACCGCTCGCTCAGCCAGACTATATACCATTGTTTACTGACACTCTGTGTACACCGCTCAGCCAGACTATATACCATTGTTTACTGCCACTCTGATTCTGCTGGGAACAGTAGTACACCGCTCGCTCAGCCAGACTATATACCATTGTTTACTGACACTCTGTGTACACCGCTCAGCCAGACTATATACCATTGTTTACTGCCACTCTGATTCTGCTGGGAACAGTAGTACACCGCTCGCTCAGCCAGACTATATACCATTGTTTACTGACACTATATAGCAGACTATATAGCATTGTGTGTACACCGCTCAGCCAGACTATATACCATTGTTTACTGACACTCTGTGTACACCGCTCAGCCAGACTATATACCATTGTTTACTGCCACTCTGATTCTGCTGGGAACAGTAGTACACCGCTCGCTCAGCCAGACTATATACCATTGTTTACTGACACTCTGTGTACACCGCTCAGCCAGACTATATACCATTGTTTACTGCCACTCTGATTCTGCTGGGAACAGTAGTACACCGCTCGCTCAGCCAGACTATATAGCATTGTGTTTACTGCCACTCTGTGTACACCGCTCAGCCACACTATATAGCATTGCGTACTCTGCCAGTCAGTGTGTATATTGCTGGGATCAGTAATACTCCACTCACCGTCAACCACTATATGAGCTCAACATGAGTTCCCCAGAGACCTCCGCTGTGAGCAGCACTCCCAACAACAGCAACAGCCAACGCCCCACGCAAGCTATAACATCCACCCCAGCAGCCAGTGGTCAGCAGCAGCCCTCCCCGGAGGAGAACGTTGTGTCCATCAGTCCGTCGCCAGAGCGATTAATGAGGGCTGCCATTGAGGAGATGATGGGGCCTGATGTGGAGGAGGAGGTCTGGCTCAGGCCAGCATCCCAAGTTAATGTTGAGGACGATGAGGGGTCTGTGTCTGGGGATGTTGGGGTGGCAGAGGTGGTGGGTGGGTCAGACTCAGGAGAAGAGTTGTATGATGAGGATGATGATCGGGACCATCTGTATGTGCCTCAGAGTCCGACCCCGGAAAACATGTTGTATCGTGTGTTTAGGTACTAAAATCTGCGTTCCCTCCCAGTAGTGTTGGGCGAACAGTGTTTGCCACTGTTCGGGTTCTGCAGAACATCACCCTGTTCGGGGTGACTATATAGCAGACTATATAGCATTGTGTTTAATGCCACTCTGTGTACACGGCTCAGCCACACTATATAGCATTGTGTTTACTTCCACTCTGTGTCTGCTGGGAACAGTAGTACACCGCTCACCCGCCACTGTATAGCATTGTGCTCTGTGTCACTGCTGACAATAGTGGTACACCGCTCACCCACCACTGTATAGCATTTCTGTACTGCCACTGTACTGCTGCCAGTCAGCGTGTACTTTAAGGATAAGTGAAATGAGGAAGAAATCCGGTGAAAGAGGGAGGGGCAAGGGAAGAGGTGTTTCCCCTGACGGTTCACGTACAGGCCACAGGGGAGCACCCAAGAAAACCCACTTAATACTGCCCATGTTGTCCAGGACAACAACCCTCACAGATCCAAAAGAACAGGACCAGATAATTACTTGGATGACCTCTCAAGCGTCCAGCAGTTACTTAAGCAGCACCAGCACATCACGCACGAGGTCCGAGTCCTCAGCCAGTTAAAGTCTGGGCTTTCTTTGAAGACTGCACTGAGGATGTTACCATGGCGATTTGCAAGGTGTGCAAGACCCGCCTGAGCAGGGGGAAAAGTATTAACAACCTCTCCACCACCAGCATGAGCCGCCACATTCTATCCAAACATCCCACTCTGTGGGCAAACGCGGCAGGACAGGGTACCACCAGCAACACTGCCTCCCTTGGGTTCACCAGACTCACCACCAGACCCGCCTCAGCAGCAGCAGTAGCCCAGCCATTGCGTGGTTCACAACATTCACAAACATCAGACGATGCTGACACTGTCACTTTCCGGACTAGTGCTCTTGAGGTCTCCCAGTGTTCATCAAACACAACAACCAACAGCCCTTCGGTGTGCAGCGCTACGGTTGAGTTGTCTGTCTCTGAGATGTTTGAGCACAAGAGGAAATTGCCAGCAAATGACCCCCGGGCCGTGGCAGTAACAGCCAGCCAGCATAGCCAAGCTTCTGGCCTGCGAAATGCTGCCATATCGAGTGGTGGAGACAAACAGCTTCAAGGGCATGATGTCAGTGGCCATCCCACGTTACGTGGTTCCCAGCCGCTACCACTTTGCGCGCTCTGCAGTGCCTGAGTTGCATGAGCACGTGGTCAGCTAAATAACCCGAAGCTTGAAGAATGCCGTTGCCTGCAAGGTTCACCTCACCACTGACACCTGGACGAGTGCGTTCGGCCAGGGTCGATACATCTCCCTTACCGCGCACTGGGTGAACCTTGTGGAGCCTGGCAGCGATTCCTCACCTGCTACGGCGCGGGTGTTGCCCACGCCGCAAACAGCTGGATAACAACAGCAGCACCTACCTCTCTGACTCCTTCTCCTCCAACGCATCTCAAAGCTGTACCTCATCCGGAAATGCTAACCCAGCACCAGCAGCAGTAGGATCGTGGAAGCAGTGCAGCACAGCTGTTGGCATGCGTCAGCAAGCGTTGCTGAAGCTGATCTGCCTTGGGGATAAGCAGCACACAGGGGAGGAAATTTGGAGGGGAATAAAGGAACAGACGGATTTGTGGCTGGCACCGCTGGACCTGAAACCGGGCATGAAGCTAGACACCTGGCACGAACTGGCAATGTACGCAATAGAGGTGCTGGCTTGCCCGGCAGCCAGCGTTATGTCGGAACGCTGTTTCAGTGCTGCCGGAGGCATCATCACAGATCGGCGTATCCGCCTCTCCACAGAAAATGCAGACCGTCTGACTCAAATTAAAATGAATCAATCCTGGATTGGAAACGACTACGCAACACTCCTGGACCCCAACCAAGTAACATGACCGATGAACATCTGGGATGGTTTAGCGTTTCCGGTCCCTGTTTATTGAACCTCTCATCTGTATTACATTTATGACTGCATGGCGGCAAAAAGCATTGCTGCTATATCCGCACGCTTTTTGTCCTCATGCAAGGCCTGGGTTGTTGTGTCTCACAAAGCGTGGCCTTCTCCTCCTGCGCCTCCTCCTGTTCCATCACGTGTGCTGCTGCTGCTGCTGCTGCTGCTGGGTTACCGTTGCCGGTCCCTGTTTATGGAACCTCTTATCTTTATTACATTTATGACTACATGGCGGTACAAAGCATGCTATCCGCACGCTTTTTGTCCTCATGCAAGGCCTGGGTTGTTGTGTCTCACAAAGCGTGGCCTTCTCCTCCTGCGCCTCCTCCTGTTCCATCACGTGTGCTGCTGCTGCTGCTGCTGGGTTACCGTTGCCGGTCCCTGTTTATGGAACCTCTTATCTTTATTACATTTATGACTACATGGCGGTACAAAGCATGCTATCCGCACGCTTTTTGTCCTCATGCAAGGCCTGGGTTGTTGTGTCTCACAAAGCGTGGCCTTCTCCTCCTGCGCCTCCTCCTGTTCCATCACGTGTGCTGCTGCTGCTGCTGGGTTAGCGTTGCCGCGTGGTCCCTGTTTATTGAACCTCTTATCTTTATTACATTTATGACTACATGGCGGTACAAAGCATGCTATCCGCACGCTTTTTGTCCTCATGCAAGGCCTGGGTTGTTGTGTCTCACAAAGCGTGGCCTTCTCCTCCTGCGCCTCCTCCTGTTCCATCACGTGTGCTGCTGCTGGGTTAGCGTTGCCGCGTGGTCCCTGTTTATTGAACCACTTATCTTTATTACATTTATGACTGCATGGTGGTACAAAGCATGCTATCCGCACGCTTCTTGTCCTCATGCAAGGCCTGGGTTGTTGTGTCTCAAAGCGTGGCCTTCTCCTCCTGCGCCACCCTCCTCCTGTTCCATCACGTGTGCTGCTGCTGGGTTAGCATTACCGGTCCCTTTTCCTGGAACCTCTTATATGTATTACATTTATGACTGCATGCCGACAAAAAGCATGTTACCTGTGCAAAGAAAACAGACATTTCCCGCATTTAAAAGACAGTTTTCCCTTTGAAACTTTAAAATCGATTTTCTCAAAAACTATAAGCTCTTTTTGCTAAATTTTTTTTTCCTCTTGTACCCACTCCCAAGGTGCACATACCCTGTAAATTTGGGGTATGTAGCATGTAAGGAGGCTTTACAAACCACAAAAGTTCGGGTCCCCATTGACTTCCATTATGTTCGGAGTTCGGGTCGAACACCCGAACATCGCGGCCATGTTCGGCCTGTTCGGCCCGAACCCGAACATCTAGATGTTCGCCCAACACTAGTCCCGGACAATTTCCATTATAAGTCTATGCGAGCAATACCTAGTATAGTAAACCTAGATATAATAAAACTTCTGTTATAGTAAACGTGTTTTGGCCCCTATGTGACGCTGACTCTGGATATAGTAAAAAGTGGGCATCAGGGCCAGATTTACCATAAGGTACTGTAGGCACATGCCTACAGGTGCCTGATGATAGAAAGGTGTATCCCTCCCTTCCCCGAGTGCCTCCCTCCCTCTTTTGCTCTACAGAGTCCCGAGCAGAGTGTAAAGGAGAGATTACTCAACCTGCTCTCAGCATTCCACTGAGGAGATCTCCCTTCAGTCAGGGAAACCTCTAGCTACTTAATACTGAGGTTACTCTAGCTACCTAATACTTGGGAGCACCTCTGGCTACTTATACGAGTAAGGGAGAAAGGGTAAGAGACTGTCAGCACACTTGCGGTGTGGTTCGGTGGGTGTTTGTAGGTTCATGGAGGGCAACGTCTAAGGTGTCAGGACATCTGTGCCTATAGGTTCCTGTCTTGTAAATCTGGGCCTGGTGGGCATGTTTCATATGTGTGAAACCCATGGTCTGCTTCTTTCTTCAGGCTGGTTGCAACTGAGTTGATGCAAGATAACATTTATAAGACAAGAAGTACGGCACCGGGGCTCGATATACAGTACTGTACAAATAAGCAGCCTGGGGAAAATGAGGAATAATGGAGGATGCAGCTTTACCAATTCCAGGTTGCAATTGCTGATTGTATCGTCATTCGTCACAGTCCTCCCATGGGATTGTACTCAATCATGGGTATCTCTTCCCTTGTTATTGATGATGTTCCTGGAAGCGTGTAGAGCACAGTACAGGCTACTTTCACTTGTAGTGCAGATCAAAACGGGCTTACTTGCTGCAAAACTAAGGAGAGTGGAGAGGAGAGTTCTAAGTCCAGCCAGTGAAGGTATCAGAGCCACTTGCATTACAGCTGCAAGTAGCTTATCATGATTGGCTGAATTTTGAAGAGAGGCTTCATGTTTGGCTCAAGTGTGAGCAGAAAGTTTTGCAGGACACATGCTGCAAGTCCCATGCGCGGAGGTTTCAGAGCCACTTATAGGAAGCGAACGGCTGCTTCTATTCAGTGACGGCTGCAACTTTTAAAGCGGAATATAACCCTGCATTTCAACTTTGCTCTAAAACATTATTTACAGCATATTAAATGCAACCAGCATTTTTTTTTTACTAGACCAGCATTGGAAGGGTTACACAGAGTTTTAAAGTTCCTCGAGATTTCTGCAGACGCATCCGAAGCTGAAATAAATACATGTTGTTTACATAAATGTATCTAAGTGTTGAATGTGACTCATTCTCTCTGACTGAGCTGGAGGACAGCCAAAGTGTGTAACATTCAACACTTAGATACATTTATGTAAACAAAATGTATCTATTTCAGCTTCGGATGCGTCTGCAGAAATCTCCAGGAACTTTAAAACTCTGTGTAACCCTTCCAATGCTGGTCTAGTAAAAAAAAAATGCTGGTTGCACATAATATACTGTAAATAATGTTTTAGAGCAAAGTTGAAATGCAGGGTTATATTCCGCTTTAAGGAGCCCTGGATACTGTACCAGCAATTTGTCCAGCCTGGTTATGCAACCCTAAGGAAAACTTTAACTTGTAGTCCACCAAACGTGCACGTGCTTGTACTGTAACTTTAATGGGAGGGCAGAGTTGGTCCTTTGCAGCAGAGAATGTACCAGGGCATGCTGCGCCATTTTTAGGACAATTTCTGATATAGTAAACTTATGATATAGTAAACCACTTTTCCAAGTCTCTTGGAGTTTACTATAACGAGATTATATTGTATTTAATTTTTATTTTATTTTTATATTTGCCTCAGGTGCGCTTTAACTGTTAATACTTTTGATTGCTGTCTGCATCCCGCTGTAGATATTTGGCCACACTTCCTGTTCTCAGTGACCTTATTGAGGGCTGGTGCACACCAAGAGCGCTTTTAAAAACGCCAGCGCTTTGAAAATTGCTTGGCTAATGTATTTGAATGGGATGGATCACACCAGAGCGATGTGATTTTCTTCCAAACGTCAACCCGGGTCCTGCAGCATTTCTGCTTATTTCTGAGGCTATTCAGCCTCTATGTTAAGTATAGGAAAGTGGAAAATCGCTCTGAAAAGCACTAGACCAGAGAGATTTTCCAAGTGTTTTTGTTTCAGAAGCTGCTTAGTTACAGCTCTACTGTAACAACAAATAAAAAGCGCCACACCAAAACACTCCAAAAATCGCTAGGCATGATTAGAAAATCGCTAGGCACATGCCTAGAATCGCCTAGAAAAATCACTTCAAAAAGCGATGAGCATCTGCGATTATACTAGCGCTTTTTGGTGTGCACTGGCCCTTACTAAGATTTAAAGGGAAAGGAAATTTCCTTAAAGAGAACCCGAGGTGGGATTTAATTATGTTAGTGGGGCACAGAGGCTGGTTGTGCACACTAACACCAGCCTCTGTTGCCCCATGGTGTGCCTCCAGGACCCCCCTGCGCGCCTCTATACCCCCCGCAGTGCTAGCGACACACAGCGCGTCACCAGCACAATGTTTACCTATGCCTGTCTGTTAGCGCCGCTCCCCCGCCTCCTCCGTATCAGCGCTACCCGCCCGCGTCCCTTCCCTCCTGCTGATTGGAGGGAAGTGACGCGGGCAGGTAGCGCCGATACGGAGGAGGCGGGGGAGCGGCACTAACAGACAGGCAGAGGTAAACATTGTGCTGGCGACACGCTGTGTGTCGCTAGCACTGCGGGGGGTAAAGTGGCACGCAGGGGGGTCCTGGAGACACGCCATGGGGCAACAGAGGCTGGTGTTAGTGTGCACAACCAGCCTCTGTGCCCCACTAACATAATTAAATCCCACCTCGGGTTCTCTTTAACAGGAATCAAAATGCATTAGAAACCGACAGAGGTTGTAACCCTTTTGTACTCTACTTAAAGATAAAGGAAATGTTTTGGCTGGGGTTTCACTTTAAAAGCATTGTTTATTTAATATAAATCTATTTCACCAATTAACCTTTTGCTACTGCGGCATTTCCAGGATCTGTATGAGAAAGCCCCACTGGCACTGGCAATGACAAAGATTTAATCAACTTAGAATTAAAATTATATGACAGCTATAGTGAGCCTGTATTTTTTATTCAGCATTTTAAGCAGCGAGATGCCTTGCCAGATAGCATAAGGCTTTATTCAGCAATTTTAAGGGGAAAAAAAGAACATTGGCAATACTGTTAATGCTTTAAAGTACATTGGCAGCTTCCACAAACGCTTTTAACTAGACAAATACAAATGGCTGTGCGTACGCGTTGCTGCCAATAATCTAATCTCTATGGTAGGCAAACACTATTTTTCACACTACTACAATCTCTAATAAAAAGCAAAAATACAATAAATGTGCGATGGTAAACAATAAACAATTCTGTTATTGTTTTCCTCTAAACAGTCAGCAAATAATGCTTCTATTAAAGTGGATTGATGGTATCATTAAAATTCGCACTTTACATGAACCTTTTGGGGATCGCCCGTAGTAAATCCTACACCGCACTTGTGGCTGTCTAAGCCTGATGCCGCGTAGGATTTACGGCACCTGCCATTTTCGCTCCCATACGCACCCTAGAGGGGACATTAAGCTGTCATCTGACAATTGACATCTCCCCTCAGTGATCAGGAGCCATCGCGATTGGCTCCTGATCACGTGATCACTACGATCGCCGGCAGATCATAGTGATCACTATTACAGCAGCGGCGGTAGGAGTGGAAGAAGAGGATCCACTCACCTTCCTGACGCTCCCCCGGTGATCGTCCCTATCCTCCGCTCTGGCCGGCATCCTCGCTCACTCTGACATAAGTGTTGGGTCCCGGCTTGATTACATCATCAAGCCACGACCCGGAATTTAACTGCAGTACGAGCGAGGATGTCGGCCAGAGCGGAGGGGGCTAGAGCTGCTCATCGCTAGAGCCTGGGAGGTGAGTAAAGGCTGCTGGCATTTCTAGGGACACCATGCCCAGCTAGCTATACTGGGGATCCGGCTGCCTGACACCCCCCCCCCCAAATGTGCCCCCCCAGCATGTAAAATGGCCTGGTCCTTATGGGGGGTTAGGCATCCGGTCCCAAAAGGGTTAATCAATAGAACAAAGGTTAGCCTTTTTAAATCACATTATTATTTGATTTTGTGGGTGTTTCAAATAATTAGAAATTGCAGACAAAACGGTGTCAGTTGTTTTAGGCAAAAAAAAAAAAAACATGCTGCCCAGCAGATTACCAAGAAGATAAGGGCTTGTTTCCACTGTAGCGGTGCGGAATCGCCTGGATTCCACCGCTGAAGAAATCGCATGCGGCTGCGTTTCCCCATGCAGATTTACCCGCGATTTCGCATGGCAAGGAGCCATGCGAATTTAACCATGTCACTGCCTGTGTTAAGTTCCATTGGCTTTCTTGCGAAATCGCATGCGAAATCGCGGGGAAATCCGCATGACAAAGCCGCATGCGATTTCCCTATTGAATACATTAGCGGCGATTCGCCCGCATTCCTGCCGCACGCGAATCTGCACGACCCTGTCGTGCAGATTTTCCCCGCACCGAAAAACGCCGCCGCCGCCGCACACGTGGAAACAGCCCCATCTACTAACATTAAGTAAGCGAATCCGCATGCAGTGCCCGCATGCGGATTCGCTATAGTGGAAACGAGCCCTAAGAATAACAGTAAGGGCTAATTCACATTGGAGGCTAAACCGCGACTGCGTTTACGTGCAGACATAGAGTTTGCCATAACAACTTCCTGAAGTAAGATTTTAGCCACTCTTACTGTGAAGGACCCCTTTCTAAATAGATGTCAAAAAATGTTTTTCCTCCATACGCAAATCATGTTCCCTTGTCTGTTGTAATGTACAACTCTAGGAAAAAAAGCTCATCTACCAAGCTTTTGTATTGTGCTCTGATGTATTTATACATGTTACCTTCTTTTTTCATAACTAGGGTTATACTGGGGGCAGCCATTAGCAATTCCTCCATTGCCGGACACCACCTACTCCACCAGTTTGCCGGATTTTGTCCCGGCAATTTGAAAGGAAGGGAGGGGTTCCTCCAATAAATGTAAAATATTTTATATTTGTCATCATGCAGCTGAAAAAAGGCTGCTATTTATTATTATAATTTAGAAAATAGATTTTATTTCTGAAATCTTGTATTTTTAACCTTCCTGGCGGTATGGACGAGCTCAGCAGCGATTGGACACCTCTGGCAGCATGTCCCCTTAGGTACAGAAATAGGAGGTGAGTCCGATGCTTCTTAGCTGGGCTGTGCAGGAGGCTGAAAAGCCTGCACAGCCCAGTGCTGCAAAAATGAGCCCAGTCTTTAGGGGGTTTAACACTGCGGTCTTCAAGTGGTTAAAGGACACCCGAGGCGAAAATAAACTAATTAAATAAACTATCTACCGTATATACTCGCATACAAGCTGAATTTTTGACCCCCAAAAAGGGGGTCAAAAGTTGGGGGGTCGGCTTGTATGTGAGTCTTCCCTGGTGGTCTAGTGGTGGGTAGTGGGTGGTCCGCGCCCCGCTCCCCCCCCCTCCCCGCTCCCCCCGCGGCCGCCGCTGCTATTACCTGCTTAGGCAGCGGCCGCTTCCTAATCCGCGTTCCCCTTCTGTTTCAGAGTCTATCACAGCAGCGCGCCCGGCGCTGCTGCTGTGACAATGCAGGGGGCAGGAAAGAGCGGTTCCCCTGGTAACGGCGATACAGATCGCCGCTATAGGGAGCCGCGCTCTTTCCTGCACTCTGCATCGTCACAGCAGCAGCGCTGGGCGCGCTGCTGTGATAGACTCTGAAACAGAAGGGGAACGCGGATTAGGAAGCGGCCGCTGCCTAAGCAGGTAATAGCAGCGGCGGCCGCGGGGGGAGGGGGAAGCACTATCTACCTATGCTGGGCACTATACTGGCTAAACTGGGCACTATACTGGCTAAACTGGGCACTTTACTAGCCATACTGGGGCACTATACTGGCTAAACTGAGCACTATACTGGCTAAACTGGGCACTATTCTGGCTAAACTGGGCACTTTACTAGCCATACTGGGGCACTATACTAGCTAAACTGGGCACTATACCAGCTAAACTGGGCACTATACTAGCTAAACTGGGCACTATACTAGCTAAACTGGGCACTATACTAGCTAAACTGGGCACTATACTGGCTAAACTGGGCACTATACTGGCTAAACTGGGCACTTTACTAGCCATACTGGGGCACTATACTGACTAAACTGGGCACTATACTGGCTAAACTGGGCACTATTCTGGCTAAACTGGGCACTTTACTAGCCATACTGGGGCACTATACTAGCTAAACTGGGCACTATACCAGCTAAACTGGGCACTATACTAGCTAAACTGGGCACTATACTAGCTAAACTGGGCACTTTACTAGCCATACTGGGGCACTATACTAGCTAAACTGGGCACTATACTAGCTAAACTGGGCACTATACTAGCTATACTGAGGCACTACCTACCCATACTGGGCGCTATACTGGGCACTATACTGGCTAAACTGGGCACTTTACTAGCCATACTGGGGCACTATACTAGCTAAACTGGGCACTATACTAGCTAAACTGAGGCACTACTTACCCATACTGGGCGCTATACTGGGCACTATACTGGCTATACTGGGCACTATACTGGCTATACTGGGCACTATACTAGCTATACTGGACACTACCTACCTATACTGGGCACTATACTAGCTATACTGGGACACACTGGGGGGCTGCACCAATCCAGCATTTCCTACCCCCGGCTTATATGGGGGTCAATCATTTTTCCCTGGTTTTTCAGGGGAAAGTTGGGGGGTCGGCTTATATGCGGGTCGGCTTATATGCGAGTATATACGGTATCTTCCTTCTCCTAAAAATGACTTTTTAAGATATTACACTGTTATTTTATGTACTTTTATCTACTTCTATCTACTTTTTAAGTTTTAACTGTTTAATTGATTTTGCCCAATGACACATTCATTGAAGTATGCCAGAGCGAAAATCTATGAACCATTGATCATTTTTATCTCTTTCCTGCTCTCAGAAGCCATTTCTGCTAGGAAAGTGTTATATAGTTGAAATTTCTTATCAGTGAGGGTTACACTGTACTCACCTGTCTGAATCAAGACTGAGTCAGCCACTTACATACCTGATATTTAACTCTTTCAGGCAGAGAGAGAAAAAAAAGGAACACAGCATAGTTATTTGTGTGCTAGGTACTGTACACACCCATGTCTATCTCATCATGTCACATGCCACCTCGGGTATCCTTTAAGCTGCAGCCGCCCAAGACCCGGGCCTTTGAGGCCTTCCTAGAAATCCGGCCCTGACTAAAGGTATTTTATTTTCCTCATAACTATATGTGCCTCTGGTTTCTCTTTTGATTTAAAATGTGATAAAATATTTATTACACCAAATTTTTTAAGGGAAATTCTTTTTTTACAGCAATTCCAAACTCTTCCTCCTACACTGCAAAGCAAAGTTTTCCAGCTTACAGAACTGTATAATTTTATTACTTTGCATTTAACGGCTGTGACATTCATTGCCACCGCCAGCTAACATCATCATTTGGCTGGAGGTGATACAAATAAGAAATTATTTCAGAGACTCTAATGGAAAAGAGCACATGTTGCTCAGCTATAAGTATCTCAGGAAATGCGAACTCAAGGGTTATCTGTAATGTTATGTAGGAGAAGAGAACCATTAAACTGCTTCTCTGGATGCACGAGAGCGCAAGCGGACTTAAGCAATCATTATAACAGTTAATAATCTGTCTTTGTACACAGCTGCTTACCCTGCTTTGTGTCAGTTCTGTGTCACTGGATCTGTGATTGCCATCTCCTTCCTTCCTTACTAATTATCTGCAGGCACATCAAGCGCTTTTGTATAGCACACTTCATGCTAGCACCACGTACGTGAACTAATGAACTTTGCTGAAATCAGATTTGGGAATGACATTCAATAAACAGCCAAGGCAAGCTTTTCAGTTTCCAGGTGCGCGCAAGTAAACAGAAAAAGATGAATGCGTTGCAGGTTTCCGAGAGCTATAAATAGTCACCCGCTAGCCACTAGTGTTTGGTGAATGTAGCAGTTAAACTGTTATGTCACAGCCTTCCATGCACTGCAACCTTCAAAAGAGACTAATGGCCCATTCATGCTTAAAATCACAAAAATGTTCTCTAGTGATTTTACCGCGATTAGCGCTGTAAAAATCCCTGGACACTTCCTCGATTCCAGAGCGATCGCGATCAGCGCTTAATAGCCCTGTACTGCGATCGCTCCAGAATTGCACAGAAAATGCTACACGTTTGGGATTGGCGCTAATCGCAAAACGCCCGTGATCGGCGCCAATTGTGGCAGTGAAAACACTGCCATAGGATAGTAACAAAGCAAGTACTAGCGCTTTAAAAAGTGCTAGCACTTTAGCGATTATTGGTAATCGCCTGCTAATCACATACCTTTTATACTCGCGTATAGCCTAATTTTTTCAGCACAAAAAATGTGCTGAAAAGTTACCCCCTTGGCTTATATGCGAGTCAGTGGAGCAGAACAGATGGAGGAGAATGTTTTGCTACTGGCAGAGAAGCGCAAGGATTGTGCACTAGTGATCCTGCTCTTGCCAGCTGGCTTCCTGCAGTGTTCGTGCCCCCCATCCCCCGCAACATGGTGTGCTCTGTGAAGAGTGTGCTGCTCAAGACTATCTGTGTCCCCTGGCTTGTGGAGCAGAGCAAGCAAGCAACATGTCAGCAGTGCAATGATTGGGGATTCTTCCTATGTGGCAATCACTGTGTCTCATATATACGAGGCAATCTAGAGGCATCTTGAGACACAGCTGCATCATCCTTGGGTCACATCTGGCTATGGGGAGTGTAGCTGACTTGTACTGGGGGCACATCTGGCTACTACTGAGGAGGCTTATATGCGAGTCAATCACTTTTTCCTGGTTTCGGAGGGAAAAGTGGGTACTTCGGGTTATATGCAAGGTCAGGTTGGCTTATATGCGAGTATATACGGTAAGTTTGAATGGGCCCTAAAGGTGGCCACTAAGGATACAATTTGCCAAACGATCGATTACGAACGATTCTTTGTATGAACGATCATAAATGATCATTTGGGACCACTAATGGACAAAAATCTCCTAACCAATCCAATCAGATTAATGAAATTGATCCAAATTTCGGTTCGATCCCATCAATCTGATCGGATTGGTTAGAAAAGAATAAGGATGCTGCCATCTTCATTTCAAAAATGCCCGTTGCTGAGCTGCCATGCTGAGCTTTAGGCTTTATTTATGCTCTATGTTTGAGTCACACTTCTGCAGCCAGCATGCAGCCAGTGGAGTCAGACCATCTGATCTGCATGCTCATTCTGGGCCAGTGTCTTATAGTGTTAGAGGCAGAGCATCAGCCCAGAAGTCAGGCAATGCATATGCAAACGAAAAGACTAAGGAAATATTGGTGCTGTCCCATGATATAGCAGACAGTAAAATATCAGTAACATTTACAGTTATTCTAGTATTTTAAATTGTATTAATAAAATAATGGTATGTTCCTGATAGTTTACTACAGCAAAACCTAAACCTACTCTCATACAGAGTCCCCCCACTTCTGATGCCTAATCCTAACCCCTCTCCCCTGCCGATGCCTATCCAGAACCCCCCTAATGTCTAACCTTAAAGGAGTCATCAGGCAAACTTAAATACAGCCCATTTACTTACCTGGGGCATCTTCTGGGTCCCCCGCACGGTGCAGAGGACGACCTTGAGGTACTGCGCAGGCACAATAGTTCTGTGCCTGCGCAGTATACCGCGGACAATGTGGGCTTGATTGACAGTGGTGCTTCGGGAAGGCGCAGTAAGGAAGACCTTGAGGTCGTCCTCTGCACCGTGTGGGGACCCCGGGCCGGCGGCTGCGAATGGAGCTGTCTGCATGTGACTGTCAGCTGCAAGGGGCTGGAGGAAGCCCCAGGTAAGTAAATGGGCTGTATTTAAGTTTACCTGATGACTCTTTTAAGTCACTCCCATGCCTAACCTTAAACCCTGCCTCTTCCTGATGCCTAACCTTAAACCACCCCTCAACAGCAAACATGAACCTTCCTATTGCCTAACCTTATCTCTGATGCCTATGTATGTATCATTTAGTATATGTTTCACAGTCTAAGGATAATTAAGGGGGGAGGGGAGAATAAAAGAAATAGGTTTATTTAAAATATATATATACCGGTATATTAATAAAAAAAACTAATGATTTCAGCCGCAATCAGAGAACACCAAAAGAAAGCTCTATTAGTGGCAAGAAAAGGAGGTAAAATTCATTTGGGTGGTTGTAGTGCTATAGCTTTTATGCACCATATTGTACTGATATTGCTATAGTGAGCCATCTTGAATGTGAATCTTTTCATTCAGATCTGTATATTGGTTCATTTGAGTCGGGTGGACTCCTTTAATACTTGTTTATCAGGAAACTAACACAGATGGGTCGATGAGTCATATGTTACTTAAAAACCACCATTATAAGGAGTGCTTGTATTACAGAAAATACTAATCTGACCCAAGATTTAAGACTATTCACTAATGAACTAATGGCCCCTTAATGTATGAAGCTAGGGGACATTAGGATATTTTTTAGGCTATAATGCATGAATAAATGGGTCGTAAATCTAGCAGTTGTATTCTACAGTGAATATCTAATTGTGTAGATGGGTGGATGGATATATGAAAGGGGGTTATAAATCTATCAAAAAAGTATGTTGACCGGAATGTGCCATCTGGTCTGATTCCAGCTATTATCATTTGTTCAAAAAGGGGTCTTTTCCACTATGCTCCATAGGCTAACATGGGGCTCCATGTTGGTCTATGGGATGAGGAGCTATAAAACCCCGTGGCCATTTCAGGAAAGTTAGGATCCTCTCAACTCGTAACTGGGCTGGCCACCCGGTTAAGACTGACTGTACTTCCCGTCTGAGGAATTTCTAAACTATCGTGAGGGAAGAATTGCTCTCTAGGACAGATAGAAGTTACTGCAACCTTGAGCGGGACACCTAGGAAACACAAGGTGATGTGATGTGTTTATAATTCTGATACTTATGTTATGTTATGCTGTTATTCTCTGTCTTCTTTCCAATAACTTGGTATTGTATATCATATTCAATAAACTTGTTAACCTTGTTACTTGTCTCTGATTTTGGAGGAATCTGAAAGAACCTGCAAGTGCTACATTTGTAAGTGGTGTCACTTTTTCTGTAGCAATACAGTGGTAAGTTGTATAACCGAGCGATAAGTCATTAAAGTGGCGAAGTGCTGAATTGTAAAAAAATCGTCTGGTCACTAGGGGGGTATAAACCTATGGTCCTCAAGAGGTTAAATAAATGTGTCCTTTTGTGATGGTTGATGTGTGTAGTCAGTCAGCATGATACATTGGAGAAGCGGACACAATTTGAAAACATTGAGACTATGGAATATTTTTTCACTGCTTTTCCTTTACAAAGAAATACAGGTCCAAATAACAGTTGGCTTTGTTTACTGATTTCACTGGCATCTTGTTTTGAAACAATATCCCAGTTTTAATTAGACTGGATGTTTTTCTTTAACCACTCAAGATAATTTCCTGTCCAGCTAAAGTGCTACAGCAGCCAACACTTTCCTCTGCCAGTTGAAGGATACAGCATCATCGGCAGTTTATGGTGAACTGATTTAGCACCGCTAATAATATGTGAGAATGTAAAGTGATTTCAAGAGTGATTTCAAAATATTCCTTTCAGTTGTAATGTGCTAACTGACAAACTGAGCTGGAACACAGCAGTTACCATCAATCTGTACCGCAGCAAACTTTATATCAGAGAAGACAGCGAAAAAAAAAATGTCATTGTCGTTTATTAGCGGTGTCAGGGTGATAAGTTTAACAAGGAGCATGTATGTTTTATCTATCAGCAGCTCACGCACATAACTTTCACGCAGAACATGTACTTCTTGATTGGCCTGTCTGTTAGTATTTATTGTTGGAACATAGATAGGAAGCTCGCTATATTTCCAGAAAAGCAGCTGTAATGTAGAAGAAAAGCGTTCCATATATAAAATGCTGCTGTGAGCAGGGCCGGCCCGCTCATGAGGCGGGGTGAAACTTTTGCCTCAGGCGGCAAATTTCCAGGGGCGGCACCCGCCCGTCCGTGGGTGCGGGGAGCCGGCCGCCGAGCTGGAGGGGTAGCTGGCAGGACGGGGGTATTGGGCCAGCGGCGGGGAGGGGGGTCGGACCCCCCCCTCCCTCGCCTGGGTCCCCCGTCCTCCGCTCCCCTCCAGCCTTAAATAGAAGCAGCCGCTATGTGCAAGAGGAACGGGCGGGGAGGACTCACCTCTTCCTCGTTCCAGCGTGTGCTCCACTGACGTCACTTCCTGCAACGCTGCAGGAAGTGACGTCAGTGGAGCGCACGCTGGGAAGAGGTGAGTGTCCTCCCCGCCCGTTCCTCTTACACATAGCGGCTGCTTCTATTTAAGGCTGGAGGGGAGCGGAGGACGGGGGACCCAGGCGAGGGAGGGCTTGGCCCAATACCCCCGTCCTGCCAGCTACCCCTCCAGCTTGGCGGCCCCCCCACGGGGGGCGGCGGCAATTTTTTTTTAAATTTGCCTCAGGCGGCAAAAAGTGTTGGGCCAGCCCTGGCTGTGAGGGTACATTATGATTACATCGAGAAATGTAAAACAGATTTGTTTTATACTTTTTCAGTTGCAGAGTCCAAAGGTTATATTAAACAGAAGATTAAAAATTATCTCATAGGAGAAAACTTAGGAGAAAAAGTAAATTGTATTAGGCCAAATGCTTTTTAAGCCCCAGTAAGAACAGTGGTGTAGCTTAGGAGCTGTGGGCCCCAATGCAAGTTTTACATTGGGACTCCCCAAGCACTCTGTACATAACAATTGATACGGCGCACCAAAACCTGCCAATGGCAACTACAGTGTCAGAGGTGCAAGGAGGGAATGGGGAGCAGTTTGTAAATGATTACCACTATTTAAAGTACTTTATCAATAGAAGTGATTATTATGAGCACAGGACCAATAGAGAGCTAATACTAAAGTTCATGGAGGGCCCAAAGGCCCTGATGGGGTCGCAATCTCTGCACCCCCTATTGCCACGCCCATGAGTAAGAAAGAAACTAATGCATTGTGGCAAATCTTCCAAGGGTACATGATCAGCAACAGGGGACCAAGGAAGAGTGAGAAAAGCCTTAATAGGATCCTGAGGCTTCCCTCTCTTAAAGGTAAGTACAATGGGATGCGAAAATTTGGGCAACCTTGTTAATCGTCATGATTTTCCCTGTATAAATCGTTGGTTGTTACGATAAAAAATGTCAGTTACAGTAAATATATCATATAGGAGACACACACAGTGATATTTGGGAAGTAAAATATAGAGTTTATTGGATTTACAGAAAGTGTGCAATAATTGTTTAAATAAAATTAGGCAGGTGCATACATTTGGGCACTGTTGTCATGTTATTGATTCCAAAACCTTTAGAACTAATTATTGGAACTCAAATTGGCTTGGTAAGCTCGGTGACCCCTGACCTTCATACCCAGATTAATCCAATTATGAGAAAGAGTAATTAAGGGGGTCAATTGTAAGTTTCCTTCATCTTTTACATTTTCTCTGAAGAGTAGCAACATGGGCATCTCAAATGACCTGAAGACAAAGATTGTTCACCGTCACCGTCACCGTTCACAGCTGTCTCAGAGATTTCAGCTGTCTGTTTCCACAGTTAGGAACATATTGAGGAAATGGATGACCACAGGCTCAGTTCAAGTTAAGGCTTGAAGTGGCAGACCAAGAAAAATCTCAGATAGAGATAGACAGAAGCGACGAATGATGAGAACAGTCAGAGTCAACCCACAGACCAGCACCAAAGACCTACAACATCATCTTCCTGCAGATGAAGTCGCTGTGCATCATTCAACCATTACACAAGGAGATATGGTATGCGAGAGTGATGCAGGGGTAGCCTTTTCTCTGCCCACAGCACAAACAGAGCCACTTAAGGTATGCTAAAGCACATTTGGACAGGCCAACTTCATTTTGGAATAAGGTGCTGTGGACTAATGAAACTAAAATTGAGTTATTTGGGCATAACAAGGGGCGTTATGCATGGAGGAAAAAGAGCACAGCATTCCAAGAAAAACACCTGCTACCTACAGTAAAATATGGTGGTGGTTCCATCATGCTGTGGGGTTGTGTGGCCAGTGCAGGGACTGGGAATATTGTCAAAATTGAGGGAGGCATGGATTCCACTCAGTATCAGTAAATTCTGGAGACCAATGTCCAGGGCTGGATCTTTCAACAAGACAACCACCCTAAACACTGCTCAAAATCCACTTAAAGAGAAACTCCAACCAAGAATTGAACTTTTTCCCAATCAGTAGCTGATACCCCATTTTACATAAGAAAGTCAATGATTTTCACAAACAGACCATCAGGGGGCGCTGTGTGACTGATTTTGTGCTGAAACCCCTTCCACAAGAGGCTCTGAATACCGCGGTACTGCTGGCAAACTGCCACAATGTAACAATGTTCAGAGACAGGAAATAGCTGTTATTAGCTGTCTGTAACAGACAGAGCAGCTAGAAACAGCTAAATAACCTGCCCACAGTAACAATGTCACCATGTAATAAATGTCAGAATGTGCATCTGGGAGAGGAAAGATTTTACAATGAGCAAACACTGACTAAATCATTTATACATAATTATGGTAAAAAATGAAGCACTTTTTTTACTACATTATTTTCACTGGAGTTCCTCTTTAAGGCATTCCTGCAGAGGAACAAGTACAATGTTCTGGAATGGCCATCTCAGTCCCCAGACCTGAATATAATTGAAAATGTGTGGTGTGAGTTAAAGAGAGCTGTCCATGCACGGAAGCCATCAAACCTGAATGAAGTAGAGATGTTTTGTAAAGAGTAATGGTCTAAAATATCTTCAAGCAGAATTCAGACTCTCATTGGAACCTACAGGAAGTGTTTAGAGGCTGCAATTTCTGCAAAAGGAGGATCTACTAAATATTGATTTAATTTCTTTTTTGTGGAGCCCAAATTTATGCACCTGCCTAATTTTGTTTAAACAATTATTGCACACTTTCTGTAAATCCAATAAACTTCATTTCACTTCTCAAATATCACTGTGTGTGTCTCCAATATGACATATTTAACTGCCATTAAGTTACATTAGTTTGTTAAATAACCCCCTTGGTGTT
Organism: Hyperolius riggenbachi; assembly: GCF_040937935.1. Classification (NCBI taxonomy): domain Eukaryota; kingdom Metazoa; phylum Chordata; class Amphibia; order Anura; family Hyperoliidae; genus Hyperolius; species Hyperolius riggenbachi. The sequence goes on from NC_090647.1 coordinate 97,161,825, forward strand.
ATGATTCTTTCCAGATTTTTTTGCACCCTTTCAGACCCTAAACCCTGGAAAAGATCATGCTGCCAGGGAGATCTGCAGCAATTCTACAATCACTCACTCCCCTTGCTCCAGTGCTGCAGTTATGCCTCCATCCTCCGGGTGGCGCTGCAACTCTAAAGTGAGAATGCCAGCTGTCATCACCAGCAGGAAGCAGAGCCCCGGAGGAGAGGAAGAAGAATGGCGGCCGATGTTGGGATCCCCTGGGAGGTATGTAAAACCACCCGCTGCGTGCTATACTCTGCAAACAGCCTCCGGCGGCTACCCCGAGCAGAGGTCAGGATTACCGCTCTTAGCTGTGGTTTTCTGCCCCGACCCTAGCTCGGGATTACCAAGGAGGTTAAAAAAAGATAGGTAATATAATCTCGTACCCACCCTGAAAGGGGGTGACAGGGAGCATGAGACACAGTTCCAACTGTCTTGTGTCCTGATCACCCCTCCCAGCTGCGGGCGCAAGGCTTCAAATCTCAAACTCAAAATTAAAAAAAACAGCAGAACGAGATTTCTTTAATGGGGCGGAGCTTAACTTCTGTGCAGCTAAAAATGAGGCTTGGGTAAGAAAAACAAAGTTCTGATGCCATGAAACTGTTAAAGAAACACCAAGCCTTTTCAGTGCTGCTGAGTAGATTTTTAGTCTGGAGGTTCACTTTAAATGTTCATATTGTGTACGAGTTTTTATGCCATAACCAGGAACAATGGCAAGTTCTCCTACAGTGGATTAAAGCTTGCCACTTGCATTCTCTCGGGTAATCAAACTCCAACACCCAGAGGCGGCCTTAGGGGGGGCAAGTGGGGCGATCGCCCCAGGCCCCGCACCTAAAGGGGGCCCCGCAGTCATGCCCACTGTGCTCTCACTGAGAGCCCTGTTCATCCTGGTCAGCTCATGCTCAGTTGCTGACCCAGCGACACACGCGTTTTTGATTGCATGCCCACGGACGAGAGCACCTTGCGCATTGAAATCATGATTTACATCATGCGCATAGCTATCCCAGCCATGGGCATGCAAAATACCACAGATCCAGTGCCGACCACTGCGAGTTTGCAACAATCAACCTCTCACAAGATTCAGAAGCATATTTTGGAATTTGCTAAACAGGTAAAGACTCCACAATACCACCAACAGAATCATAGTCAGCCAGCAAAGTCAAGCTAACAGACACAACACATATCACCCTATCCCCTGGTGGTGGTGCAGAAAAGGCATGGGTAGCTCCCCATTCAGCCTAGCAGCCATCCCCATCCAGTCTGGTACACACCCCAAGCTCCCCAGCCAGCCTCTACCTATCCTTAGCTCCCAAGCCAGCCTGGTACCCATCCGTAGCGCCCCAGCTAGCCTAGTACCCATCCCTAGCTCTCCAGTCAGCTTAGTACCATCTCCAGTTTAGTGGTTAGCTTAGTGGCCTTTAACAAACATAATTGTTTTTATACAAAAAGGCGTACTGCATTAGAAGTGGACAAGTCCTTGAGGGTGGTGGTATGGTAGATGGCCTACACTTATGGCTCTAGGCCCGCATATGACACTCGCCGCAGGCCTCACGTACTCTAAGGCCGCCTCTGCCAACACCTGTTGATCTGATTGGCAGTTTGCTATTTGCCAGGAAAACAGTGCCTGTCCACATGCATAGTGCAAACTTTAACATTTGGCCTTGGAGCTGGAATCTGGAGCTCTTTGTCATGGTTTGGCTATGTCCCATAATTCCAGCAAAGTGAACTCGGAAAGCTACATTACTGTGACATTTCTATGAATTTGAGGAGGCCCATTCTCTTTTTCAGCATAAGAATGCTTCTGTAAACAAAGTGTGGGTCTTAAAAATGGTTGCCAAGTTTGGAATGGAAAACATAACCAAGATTTGACCCCAGTCAGCTGCCTTTGGCATACAGGTAGTTCCTGACTTACAAAAACATCCAACTTACGAACGACTCGCTGATACGAAAGGCCTGAAAATGTGAAATCTGATTCCATGGGAACAATTTAAAGAAAATTCAAAGAAAAAATGGTTTTAAGCTGGTAAAGTTGCATTTTGCTGCAGTACACCGAGGGCACGGGGGTCAGAGGTGACACAGTAGGGGGACACTGAAGGCACATGGGAACAGAGGTGACATAGAGAGGGGGCACTGGAGGCACATGGGAACAGAGGTGACATAGAGAGGGGACACTGGAGGCACATAGGAACAGAGGTGACATAGAGAGGGGACACTGGAGGAATGGGGGTACAAAGGTGACACAGTGGGGGGGAGGGACACTGGAGGCATGGGGTAACAGAAGTGACACAGAGGGGGACACTGGAGGCACAGAGGCGGTACAGGGGACAGAGATGGCACAGTGTTTATACTTATTAACAAATTCAGGTTAAGAATGCACTTACAGTCCCTATCTCCTTCATTAAAGTGGACCTGAGTGAACTCTTGCACAGGACAGAAGGAAAACATCGAGAAATGCACCCTGTATGTATTTAGAGAGTTTAGCCTGTCTAATTCCCCCTCATCTGTGACTAAGCACAAGATGTAATTTGATCTCTCCCCTGTGTCACGATGGCCACGGCAGAGATGGCAGATGTGTTTTTGTACAGCATTTTGTACAGCGCCACAGAATATGTTGGCTCTTTATAAATAAAAAATAATAATAAGCTCACGTGAAAGCACAATATGTTAACAATATGGTTGCATCCATTAATCATGAAGTAAAAACTGTGCAGTTTAATTTTAGGATTTGTATCAGCTGTAATGAAAAAAATGGTTTTGTTTAAAGGTTATGATGCTGTTGCATATCTTTTAGAGCAGAGAGGAAGTTTTGAGTTTAACCGGGGACTACATGTAATATGCAATGCGGACTATGAACTATGGCCACCACCGAACATCAGTACCTGACCTCCTTGCTGCTCTTGTGTCTAATTGTTAACCATTTCCCCTCCCCCGGGACGAGTAACTACGTCCCTGCAAACTGCCATAACTCTGTGCAGGGACGTAGGTACTACGTGCCTCCCGCCACGCCCCCCCCCCCCCCTGCGCGCTTGGTACCGCCGCTCATTACCGCCGATCGCCCGCCGCTAGATCAATGAATGGGAAAACAAATCCCATTCATTGATCTAATTCCCCGTGTGAATGGCTGCAGCCAGGGGCGTCTCACCCACCAGGCAAGTATAGGCGGTTGCCTGGGGCGCCATGAGGTGGTGAGGCGCCATGAGGTGGTGAGGCGCCATGAGGTGGTGAGGCGCATTCCCCCGCCGCTGCTACTGTGACCATTTTTTTTTTATATTATATTACCTCCCGACTCAGTCCCCGGTGCTCGGCACGCTACCATGTGCTCAGCAGTGCCTCCACCTCCACTTCTCCCCAGCCAATAGAACAATCAATACTGCTCTTCTCTGCCAGGCTCTTTCTTTAAAGCCGTGCCCCTTCTTCTCAGAAGCCACATAGGTAAAGTGTTTACCTCGTGTGGCCCAGCCTTTAACTCCACCCCACGCCAGTCAAACCAGGAGCCAGCGGCCAGCCAGCGTATGCCTCCGACAGTCTGACCCCCCACCTGTGTCACTGGCTGCACACAGACACTGGAGCGAGACAGCCAGGGGACAGATGCAGTCACAGAGAGAAGAATGTGATGTGTCCGTGTTGGAGCCCCGCCCCCGCACAAGACAGCAACACAGCCCGGGAGAAGGGAAGTTTCTGCTCCAGAGTAGTGATGGGAATTCCGGCTCTTTTCAGAGAATCGACTCTTCTGAATCTGCTCCCATTAAAGAGCCGGCTCTTACGGCTCTGAATCGGCTCTTCATTAAATATCACTAAACACCACTCAGAATCGGAGTAAAAGCCCCGCCCCCGTCTCCATGACAATTCCAGACTGCTTCTCTGACTGGGGCAATCCCTCCTGCTACTGCTCTGCTCCGCCCCATACACTCCTACAAGCTGCAAGAGGAGGACTACATCTCCCAACATGCCTCAGCGCCCTTTATTGCAGAGCAAAGCAGAGCTCTGTGGGGCAGCTGAGGCAGCGGCTCTTTCAAAACTGAGAACCGGCTCTTGTCGTTCGCAGCAAAGAGCCGGCTCATTCGCGAACGACCCATCACTACTCCAGAGATGATAAGCTGCATGCACGAGCAGAAGAGAAGGTATGCAGGCAGGCTGCTAAGAACACTTCCTGTCCTGTGTGCAGACTCCCAGTACTGTTATAACTGCTAGAATGTGCCCTGCTCTTTTGATACTAGAGTTTACTTTGAAAGCTGGTTAGGCTGTAGGCTGGTAAAGCCAGGGACGGATCTAGGGGGGGGGGGGAGGGGGCAGACGGGTCTCTTGCCCCAGGCGCAGTTTGTTGAATTCATAAAAAGGCGGCAAAATTTGGATGGGTAATGGCAGTTTAGGTGACAAAACCTGATCTTTAGGCACCAAAACCTGACCATTAGGCGCCAAAACCGGGTGGGGAATGGCAGTTTAGGCGCCAAAACCTGACCTTTGGGCGCCAAAACCTGACCATGCCCCAGGCGCAACTTGGTCTAGATCCGTCCCTGGGTAAAGCTGTAAACCTGTGCTTTAGTGCTGTGCTGTCTCTCCCTCTCCCCTCTCTATTCCTCTGCCCCCTCTTCCATCTTATGCTGTCTCTACCCCTCTCTGTTCCTCTGCACTCTCTTCCATCTTATGCTGTCTCTCCCTCTCCCCTCTGTTTCTCTGCACCCTCTTCCATCTTATGCTGTCTATCCCTCCCCCTCTCTGTTCCTCTACCCCCCTCTTACATCTTATGCTGCTTCTCCCTCTCTACTCTTTCCCTCTGCTCGGATTACGTGTATTTTCTGGTGAAACGCTTCCACATTACGATTATTTTCTGACAACGCTGCCCCATTACGATTATTTTCTGGTGAAACGCTGCTGCCCTATGATTAATTTCTGGTGAAATGCTGCTGCAATAAGTGTATTTTCTGGTGAAACGCTGCCACCTTACGAATATTTTCCGGTGAACTGCTGCTGCAATAAGTGTATTTTCTGGTGAAACACTGCCACATTATGATTATTTTCTGGTGAATTACGTTTCTGAATTACGATAATTACTATTATTTTCTGATGAAACACTGCCGCATTATGATTATTTTCTGGTGAAACGATGCTGCATTATGATTATTTTCCTGGGGGGGAGGGGCTGGGGGGGGGGGGGGCGCCACAGGTTTTCTCGCCTGGAGTGACAAAATGACTAGAGGCACCCCTGGCTGCAGCCGTCTATACAGACGTCTCGGCCATTCATTCATTCCATATGCGTAGTGCTTCCGTTTCCGTACAAACAGTACAGAGCTGAAGTCACTACTGAGGACATCTTGTGGCCAAATTGTAATATTACATCCCCCTTTTTTTCAGTTTATTATCCCTAGTTACCTTTTTTATTATTATTATTAACCCCTGACCTCCCACACTCCCCTAAAGTTACCATTTTTTTATTTTATTTTTTTTTTTAATAAAAAAAAATTACAAAATTAAAAAAAATACATAAATAGTTACCTTAGGGACTGAACTTTTTTAATATGTATACAAAAACTGTATACTACAATTACTTTATAAATTATGGGCCTGTAATTGGGGATAGACGCAAAACTTAAAAAATGCACCTTTATTTCCAAATGAAATATTGGCGCCATACATTGTACTAGGGAAAAAGTTTAAACGTTGCAATAAACGATACAAACGGAAAAATAAAATGTGTGGGTTTTAATTACGGTAGCATGTTTCATTTTGAAAATATAATGGCTGAAAACTGAGAAATAATGTTTTTTTTCAATTTTTTTCTTATTCTTCTTATTAAAACTGAGTTAGAAGAAAATAATTTTTAGCAAAAAGTACCCCCCAAAGAAAGCCTATACAGTGGCAAAAAAAACAAGATATAGATTGTTTCGCTGTAATAAGTAGTAATAAAGTTATAGGTGAATGAATGGAAGGAGTGCTGACGGGTGAAAACTGCTCTGGTTTTTTGAGCAGAAAAACCCTTTGAGGTGAAGAGGTTAAACATTGTATTGGAGTGTCTTCACAGAAGAAAGCGTACTGTCAAAACAACAAAGGGGAGAGGACTGCCTCTATTTCTATGCCGCTAGTTTTGAAATGCAGCACATGTGGTTGTAGTGTTCGTGCGTCCACATAATTGTGCACTTGTAGATGTAAATTTTAGGCATTTATACTAACAATATATCTCAGTACACTTAATTTAATGATTTTTTTAATGAATGCAAATCAGGACTTAAGGAAATTTTTTAATATTCGCTCAGAGCTTAATTTTAATGAAGTTGAGCGCATAATAATTATAAATTGAACAGAAAATGTCACAGTTCAGCATTGCGAAGAATTCATTTTAATTGCACTGACTTGCAGTGCATTTTACAACACAATACACTAGCAAATTTGTGCCCACTGAGGCACAAAACAGGTCGTGGGGGAACATGCTTAGTATAAAAACACGATAAGTCGATGGTGTGCAAAAATGCAACTCCCGGCACAGATTTAAAAATGCCATCTGATGGCTCACAAATGTTACAGAGTGTTACAATGTTACTTTTTCGTCCTAAAAAACTGAACACATGTTCAGAAGCAAAAGAGCTGAGAAAGTTAGTAACACATTCTGTCAGTATCACTGCTTCAACTGCTTGGATTGCAAACCTGTAATTCAAATTGCACGGGGGTAGGCACAGATTGAACTGTCTGAGAAGATTGCAGCTTGCAGCAATGACTGTCTGTGGTACAGGAAGTAGCCAGGACTTCTGACCAGGTACAGTAATACCTTGGAGTATGTAACTAAATTTGTTTTGCTAAACTTTGTTGGCATATCTTGTGTCTGTTTGGAGGACGTATAAGGAGAACAGGGGAGGGGGAAAAAAACAACCAGCATGATCTGCAACTTCTCTTTTGCGGCAGATGTACTAAATAAGAGCCAGGAGACCTGGTGAATGATATTCTATCGAGAAGAAAAGTAAGAGAAATTTTTAACTTTTGGATTGCCTGGTTGGCATCCTTATTATTTGTTTACCATATAAAAATAGAGAATTGATTTTTATTCTATGCCTAACAGTTACTCTTTAAGGCAAATTTATATTGATCATGACTATATCAACTCTTCCACACAGTGGAATCACTCTGCAATCCTTCCTGCCTAAAAGCCCCAACCACATTCTCCAGGGAAAGGTGTGAAGAATTCTCTGCCTTCTTTACAAACAAGGTGTCTGCCATCCGTGCCAGCATTACACCAACAACATCAATTGACCACTGGACTTTGCATATGCCTACTACCGTACCACCATGGCAAGTCTTTGACACTCTGAGTGAAGAAGATTTTGGAATTCTCATTCAACGTCTCCGCCCCACTACCTGCGACCTGGATTCTGACCCAACTGGATCCTTAATGCAGTGTCCAGTGCTGATCAGGCCAGCACTTTACAAAATCACTCAGTGCTCCTTGCAAAGTGGACTTTTCCCAGAAGAACTAAAGAAAGCAATCATAAAATCTCTCTTGAAGAAACCATCACTAGATCCTGATTCTGTGACCAACTACAGACCTGTGGCGAACTTACCATTCCTATCAAAAGTTATCGAGAAAGCAGTCGCCAACCAGCTAGAAGCCAGGCTTACAGATAACAATATCTTTGATACTTTTCAGTCAGGATTCAGGAAAAGGCACAGCACTGAAACGGCATTAGTCGGAGTAATGAATGATCTACTTACTGCAAGGGACAAGGGTGATTGCTCAATTCTGATTCTTCTTGACTTGTCTGCAGCATTTGATACTGTGGATCATGAAATACTTATCCAGCAACTTAAGAATTACTGTGGCCTAAAGGGTACTGTTCTCAGCTAGTTTCAGACCTTTCTATCTGGCAGGACACAGCAAGTATGTGTGGCCACACACTACTCTAATCCAGTGCCACTTGCCTATGGAGTTCCACAGAGTTCTGTACTATCACCATTACTCTTTGCAGACTACATGCTGCTCCCACTGTGCAAAATAATCCAGAACTATGGCCTAGAATACCATTGTTATGCAGATGACACAAAACTGTATCTGTCCTTCAAGCCTGGCACCCAAGACCCATCAGCATCCATAAATGCGTGTCTAGCGGATTTACAAAACTGGATGAACACCAGCTGGCTGAGGCTGAACTCTGACAAAACAGAGGTGTTGGTGGTAGGTAGTCCACACATGATGGATAAAGTTCAAAACGCTCACCACCTCAAACTAGCAATTGGGGAAGATACCGTACAGTAAAAGACTGTGCGAAACCTTGGGGTGATCCTGGATGGAAATCTGAAACTCAGACAGCAGGTATCAGCTGTCGTCAAGTCTTCCTTCTTCCATCTAAGAAATATAGCGAAAATCAAACATCTTATCCCAGCTGAAGACCTACCTGCCCTGGTTCACGCATTTGTATCCTCCCGCCTAGACTACTGCAACGCCCTGTTCATTGGATCTACAGATAAGGTTCTGCACTACTTACAATTAGTACAGAATGCTGCAGCCAGACTCCTAGCCAATGCCCCCCGCAGCTCACACATCACACCAGTACTACAAACTCTTCACTGGTTGCCAGTAAAATGGAGAATCAATTTTAAGATCTGCCTTCTGACATTCAAGGCTCTACACCACATGGGACCCAAATACATATCGGATCTATTGGAACTTTATGCCCCTCCACGCACCCTCCGCTCTGCCAACAAGATGAAGCTGGTTATTCCCAGGATACACTTACCATTTGGTGCCCAGGCCTTTTCCTATGCAGCCCCTACTCTATGGAACTCACTTCCACAATCAGTACGAGAGGCTCCTTCTCTGGACAGCTTTAAAAAAAGGCTAAAAACACCTCTTTTCCCTAGCCTTTGAGAAAACGCCTCTTTTCCCTAGCCTTTGAGACTGCATAATGCAGAGTCACAGCGCTTTGAGCACCCAGGGAGAAAAGCACTATAGAAATATTATTGTTATATAAAATAAATGTTAACTTCCTTTAGGCAGAGTTCTCCAACCTTGTCCTCAAGGCCCACTAACAATACATGCTTTGCAGAAAACCACAAACATGCACAGGTGGAGTAATTAGAGTCTCAGCAGAGCTGATTAACTACCTCTGTTGATTTCCACAAAACATGCACTGTTGGTGGGCCTTGAGGACAGGGTTGGGGAACACTGTGGGACACTGCCTAGTTACTTGATCCATTAGGAAAACAGAATATGAGAGTATGCTACCACAATTTGTTTTACTGTGCATTTGTTCAGCTACAATAAAGAATATATATATATATATATATATATATATATATATATATATATATATATATAGTAAGGCAGAACCGGCCTTTGGGGGTGGCAAGTGGGGCAATCGCCCCAGGCCCCGCGTCTGAGGAGGCCCCGCACCCTCTGCAGTGCTGGGTAGAGCGGGCATAGTTGTTAAAACTCACGTGTCTCCGATTCTCTCACAGCTACCATCTATTTCCTCTCCCAGCATCTGTGTATTGGTAACAGCGCCCCCTATGATGACGTGACCGCATGTCACCACAGGGGGCACTGTTACCAATACACAGATGCTGGGAGAGGAAACAGATGGTAGCTGTGAAAGCATCGGAGACACGTGAGTTTTAACAACTCGGAGACACGTGAGTTTTAACAACTATGCCCGCTCTCCCCAGCACTGCAGCCACCTTGCTATCTAACCTGTACTGCGGGGCACCTACCTATCTAATCTATACTGCAGGGCATCTACCTATATAATCTATACTGCAGGGCACCTACCTATATAATCTATACTGCGGGGCACACCTACCTATATAATCTATACTGCAGGCACCTATCTAATCTATACTGCAGGCTGGCACCTATCTAATCTATACAGCAGGCTGGCACCTATCTAATCTATACTGCAGGCTGGCACCTATCTAACCTATACTGCAGGCACCTATCTAACCTATACTGCAGGCTGGCACCTATCTAATTATACTGCAGGCTGGCACTTATCTAATCTATACTGCAGGCTGGCACCTATCTAACCTATACTGCAGGCACCTATCTAACCTATACTGCAGGCTGGCACCTATCTAACCTATACTGCAGGCACCTATCTAATCTATACTGCAGGCACCTACCTATCTAACCTATACTGCAGGCACCTATCTAACCTATACTGCAGGTACCTATCTAATCTATACTGCAGGTACCTATCTAATCTATACTGCAGGCACCTATCTAATCTATACTGCAGCCACCTTCCTATCTAGCCTATACTGCAGGCACCTACCTATCTAATCTATACTGCAGCCACCTTCCTATCTAATCTATACTGCAGGCACCTACCTATCTAATCTATACTGCAGCCACCTTCCTATCTAATCTATACTGCAGGCTGGCACCTATCTATCTAATCTATACTGCAGGCACCTATCTAATCTGTACTGCGGGGCACCACCCTACCTAATCTATACTGCAGGCACCTATCTAATATATACTGCGGAGTACCTACCTAACTAATCTATACTGCAGGCACCTTCCTATCGAATCTGTACTGCAGGGCACCTACCTGTCTAATATATACTGCAGGGCACCTATCTATCTAATCTATACGGCAGGCACCTATCTAATATATACTGCGGGGTGCCTAACTAACTAATCTATACTGCAGGCACCTTCCTATCTAATCTGTACTGCAGGGCACCTAGCTATCTAATCTATACTGCGGGGCACCTACCTATCTAATCTATACTGCGGGGCACCTACCTATCTAACCTATACTGGAGGCACCTACCTATCTAACCTATACAGAGTGTGTGCTTCCACAACGTGTGTATCCACAGCATATATCTCTAGGCCCCGCATATGACACTCGCCCCAGGCCCCGCGTACTCTAAGGCCACCTCTGAAGTAAGGGGTCGTCTTATACGCTGGATGTCATTGACGCCAGGATGATACATCTTATCCTCTCAAATCTCGCTGCTGAGGACTGTAGTGAAGCGTTGCAGATGCACACGTGCAAGATCTGAGAGGCAGAGAAGGAGGTAAATAGGATACAAGGGTGGGCCAGAAGGGTGAAAGAGGCGTGTTTTATGGGCACAGTGTGATCTGTTCTTCCATACTGCTCTGATAAACAGGGAGACAGGGAGAGCTGACCAATTTGCTTAGGGAGAGGGAAAGTTGACCAATCCAACCAGTCAATTGACTATATACTGTTATATACTGGGTACCACCTACAGTACAGCATCAGTATCTGTTCATACATAGCACCAGTATATGATTTTGTTTTCATTTTTATTTGGTATGAGTTGAAAGAGGGGTAGTCTTATATGGCAAGTATATCCCAAACTCTATATTTTAACTGGAAAATTTGGGAGGTCATGTTATACGCCCAATTGTCTTATACGCCGCAATATACGGTGTATATATATATATATATATATATATATAGAGAGAGAGAGAGAGAGAGAGAGAGAGAGAGAGAGAGAGAGAGAGAGAGAGAGAGAGAGAGAGAGAGAGAGAGAGAGAGAGAGAGAGAGAGAGAGAGAGTACTTCTATCTTTCAAGAGGAAAACTGCCATTTCTAATTTCAGCCCCTTCAGCTTGTAAAATCAGAGTTTAAATTCATATGAGCAAATTGCATAACATAGCATGTGAAATAGAAACCACACATTTCACAGAAGGTGCCTAAAATAGCTGTCTTTCTCTTATGCTTCTAAAGAAACTCATACATACAACGGTGTAAAAACCATCTGTACAATAAAATGCACAGCTGTACCTGCTCATTCAAATTACGTAATCATCACAGAATTTTCAAATTACATTTCAGTGTCATAATGACTATCAAGAAATAGTGCGGTGGTTTCAATTAATCTTGTGCAGCATGTTTGCTCTTCTTGACTAGCGAAGACATATGGTATATTCATTCCGTTATCAGCAGCAGCGAGCGTTGTCAGGCTTCAGGTTTTTCATATTTAATTTACTGTGATCCTGGCTTAAAACACTTTGTAAACTCCTTCAATTTCAATTGGACCAGGAAAATGTCAACTGTGAATAGAGCTGTGACTGTTCAATTTCCTAAAAGTCATTCTCCATAAATGTGTAACTGAGGGGAGATCATTATTCTGTGGAGCTGATCTACAACAGAGTAAAGAAAGATTGCATAGAGATAGAGCAGCTGCCTACAGCAATAAATGCAGGCTTAACTTTTAAGAGCTCACTCCAGCCAAAAATTATATTTCTGTGTTGGAGTGCATAGGAAAGGGGTTAGAACCGGGGTGTCAAACTCAAAGTGGGCCAAAATTGTACACTGGGACCTATTCGTGGGCCAACCTCAATGTCTACTGGCCAACTTTCTCCCTTATAAAGTTCCATGGTGTCTAATGGCTCCCCTCCAACCCCCATACAGTGTCTAGTGGTACTCCTCTCTCCACTATACAGTTCCATGGTGTCTAGTGATCCTCCCTCCCGTATACAGTTCCCTGATGTCTAGTGTCCCCCCACCCTCCTCTATAAAGTTGCCGAGTGTTTAGTGCTTTCCCCCTACCTCTCCCATAGGGCTTTCCTGGTGTTCTAGGCAGGGCCGGTTCAAGTAACAATTGGGCCCTAGGGCAAAATTAGCCTGGGGGCCCCCTAACAGACCCCCCCCGACCAAAAAGCATCATTAGAGGCCCTTTGTTGCAGCCTTAGGCAAGTCTCCTTAACTCTGCTACTGCCTATAGAGCGTGCCCTAGTGGCTGCAGCTCTGGCGCTTTGAGTCCATCAGGAGAAAAGCGTGATATAAATGTTATTTGTCTTGTCTTGTCTAAAATAATTCTCCTCACTTACTTGACTGACAGAAAGCATGTGTGACAACTATCTCTATATTTTTGAGAAAACGAGTTACCATTGAATGTTTAGGCACCGAAAAGAAATAGTGTAATATGTAAGTAGACAAGAGACAAGAAAAGACATAAAATATTTATATCGCGATTTTCTCCTGGTGGTTTCAAAGTGCCAGAGCTGCAGCCACTAGGATGCGCTCTACAGGCAGTATCAAAGGCAGAGCCCTTAACCTCCTTAATGGTATGGGCGACTTAATACGTCCATTACCGCCGGAGGTCGCCGCTCAGGCCCCGCTGGGCCGATTTGAATTTTTTTTTAAACACGCAGCAAGCACTTTGCTTGCTGCGTGTCTCACCTGATCGCCGCCGATCCGCCGCCGCGATGCAGGGCCCCCCCAGGCGAGACCCCGTGCGCTGCCTGGCCAATCAGTGCCAGGCAGCGCTGAGGGGTGGATTGGGTCTCCCTGTGACGTCACCGACGTTGATGACGTCACGACGTGCGTCGCCATGGCGACGGGGGAAGCCCTCAAGGAAATCCCGTTTCAGAACGGATTTCCTTATGGCTTACAGCGCCGGTGGCGATCGGAGGGGTGGGAGGGATGCGGAAGGGAGGGGGGCATCATGTAGCTAGCACTAGGCTAGCAACATGATTGAAAAAAAAAATTTAAAAATAGCGCTGCGCTGCCCCCTGGCGATCTTTAATAGAACGACAGGGAGGTTAAAGGATACCCGAAGTGACATGTGACATGATGAGATAGACATGTGTAGGTACAGTGCCTAGCACACAAATAACTATGCTGTGTTCCTTTTTATCTTTCTCTGCCTGAAAGAGTGAAATATCAGGTATGTAAGTGGCTGACTCAGTCCTGACTCAGACAGGAAGTGACTACAGTGTGACCCTCACTGATAAGAAATTCCAAGTATAAAGCACTTTCCTAGCAGAAAATGGCTTCTGAGAGCAAGAAAGAGGTAAAAAGGGGAATTTCTTCTCAGTGAGGGTCACATTCTAGTCACTTCCTGTCTGAGTCAGGACTGAGTCAGCCACTTACATACCTGATATACTCTTTCAGGCAGAGAAAGAAAAAAAGAAACACATCATAGTTATTAGTGTGCTAGGCACTGTACATACCCATGTCTATCTCATCATGTAACATGTCACTTTGGGTATCCTTTAACCAGTACACTATCCAGCCACCTATGGGTGGTAAAGTGTTCTCACAATAGTTGGTTGCAAGACTTGCAACCACCAAAGTGGACCTAAATTCAGAACTATTTATAAACTATATCAGCGCAACCGTATAAGTCCCAAATGAGATAAGCTGTTAAAGTACAACACTCCAGTAAAGCTTCTTCCAAAATATAGCAATAAAATGTTCATCTTCAGGGGCTAAAAGATAAATGACTGGTAACGGCTGTTTTATACCTTAAAAGTCTGTAGAAAGGCGTTCCTCTCTCAAAACTGATCTGAGAGAGGAACGCCTTTCTGCGGACTTTTATCATTTAGCACCTGATGAAACCACATTAGTGAAACCGGTCGGGCGTAGTTGACATTTGGCTGGACGGCATCCTGGTTTATTGATTTTGCCTGTTATTTCTTTGGGTCCCTGTTGCAAGGGCCCTTATGTAAGTGTATTTCATTAATTGTTTTTAAAGCTTGGTTGCTATTAAAATTTTTAAGATTGATATGCTTAGATGAGCTTTTATTACTAATTTTTTGTATACACTGCGAGTTTTGGTGGATGCAACTATTCCAGTAACGGTGGACATCTGTATCTAAAACGGAGGCTGGCAGGGAAGACATCAGCCACTGGTCTTATGATGCTCTATGCTAGACCCTGTAATGAAAGTCTAAATACAATCTGGTAAGCGCATCTCATTTTTTGGTGGTACTGGAGAATTAATGCTGAAGATTTTATTGCTAAATTCAGAACTTCCTGTCTGCTGTAAAAATAAATAAGCAACAGCATAATGTCCTTTAAAGAAAATACTTTCTTCATTACAATTTATAGAAATCCTAAAAACAAACAAACCTTGGAGTGTTAACTTCCTGGACATTCCTGGGAGCACAGAAAGGGTTAGCCTTCAGTGATTACATATTAGCACAGAATCTCTGCACACCACAGCACAGGTGACAGCCCTGATTTACACTTGCTTATAACGGCATAGTAGATAGGCTGATGTCTCTAAACACACACACACACATATTTCTTAGCAACTATATGCATTTTCATTGCTAATCAGTTGTCCATCTTTTGGGTCATATGTATAACTTTGTATAAATCAATGTATTACTTAAAGAGGCACTGTAGTGACAGATAGTAGAATTTCATATAATAACTAGAATACTCACGTTTACATTAAATATCCTGATTTCAGCATCAGAAACACTTCTTTTATCTACCTATTATTGTATACTGGTATGTAGCCCCTCCCTACCCGTCACAGCCTAGGCTATTTAGTTATGTTGGAACCAGGGCCCATATGGAATTCACTTGTTCTCCTGGGAGATAATTTTTCCCCTTCTCTTTAACCATTTCAGCCCGCAGGGATTTTTCACCTTATGCATCAGAGCAATTTTCACCTCCCATTCATTCGCTAATAACTTTATCACTACTTATCACAATTTATTGATCTATATCTTGTTTTTTTCCGCCACTAATTAGGATTTCTTTGGGTGAATTATATTTTTATAAATGTATTTTAACAGGATTAATAAGAAAACAATGGAAACAATTCATGATTTCTCAGTTTTCGGCCATTATAGCTTTAAAATAATCCATGCTACCATAATTAAAACCTATGTATTTTATTTGCCTGTTTGCCTTGGTTATGACACCATTTACATTTTGTCCCTATCACAATGTATGGAGCCAATATTTTATTTGGAAATAAAGGTGCATTTTTTCCGTTTTGCATCCATCACTATTTACAAGCTTATAATTTAAAAAATGTTCGTAGTATACCCCCTTCAAATGCATATTTAAAAAGTTCAGACCCTGAGGTAACTATTTATGTCTTTTTTTTTTTTTTTAAATTGTAATTTTTTTTTCCATTACAAATTTTTTTTCGGTAATATTTTGGTGTGGGAAATAAACAGTTAATTTTTTAATGTTATTATATATGTAAATTGTAATGTAAAAAATATGTAGATGTAGTTTTACTATTTGGCCACAAGATGGCCACCTTGAATTTTTTTTTCCTCCTTGTGCTTCTCGCTAAGCGGAAGCACAAGGGGGATGCGGAAATGTTTACGTGCAGAAAGACTGAAGCCTCTAGTAAGAGCGCTTCAGTTTTTCTGCTGGGGACACGGATCGGTGATCGGGAACCATGTTCCCGTTCACTGATTCCAGGGCTACCGGGGGACACCACGGCGGCACAGGGGCGCGCCTGCCATTGCGCTCGGGAGCGCACCGCAGCAGAGCAGCCACCCACCGTGAGCTTCACATCCGGGCGGCAGTAATAGTTGAAGCAATATTGTCACCATAAAAATCAAATTTCAACAGCAACTGGTCTGAGTGTATTAAGTAATAAAGATGCTAATCCTGCATTCAAAACTTTTTCTGCTGTTATGGTTTGGAGTTATCACATACTTTAGGAGCACTGGCCCTAGTGCCAAACAGTGCCAAAAAGTTGAATGCTGGGAGTTTTTTTTATCTATAATATATTCCTCCTCTTCCATTTATTTCCCTGCCTAGCTGATCACTTGTGTTTACAAGCAAGGCTGAGGTGACTCAGTGATTGGATGTGTAAATAAAAAAAAGACTCTGGGAGGAGGACAGCTAATGAATACACAATGAGCAAGAGAAGGGAGGGGGGAAACAAGAGTCAGGGAGGATATGATGTCAGCATTACCTTGGCAAAATGGCCACTGCCTAGAATAGGAGTTTCTGCTTTTCCTTTATAAAATTCACAGGAATCATTATGTGGATAGCACAATACATCTGTTATGTAAGTAGAAGTAGTATTTATCTACTTATATATGTGGTTTTTATTACTAGGTTAGCATGGGTGTCGCTTGTTCTTTAAAGAGGAGCTGTTAGGTATAAGGTCTCAGAGAAAATAAACACATATATCAGTAGCTAAATATAGGCTGTACTTACATTACATATGCATTTCACTGTCCACGTTTGTACTTCACAGAATTTTTATATAGTATATGCAGAGATTGATGCTCCTGACAGCTCAGGGCAGGTTCCATGTTTTTCTGTCTTCTATGAAGCCAATTGTGTCGTCATGTCCTGCCTGCTTCCTGATCACAGAAAAGCTCGTACTGAATAACACAGTGTGCAGTGAATATAAATTAGCCATGTGGCTAGGAACAATAGCTGACTCCTGCAGTGTACTCTGCCCGGAGATTTATCAGTGCTACGCGCTGGACTGATTACAAGCTGCTGTACTGTCTCATTAGCAGCCGAGGGGAGGGCCCCAGAATGCTTTGCAGTATAGTATGCGGCTTGCGTCCTGCTTGGGTCTAACAGCTTTGCTGATAAGCACACATCAAAGGTAAGAGAGATTTTTATCTTCACTAATGCCTTTTTGGCTTCCTTCTAAACTGTTTAACACAGGAGAATAGAGGTTTAAATTAGCTTCTGCAGCCTGACAGTTACTCTTTAAAATAACTTTTCAGCACTTTGCGATTAAAAAAGTACAGTAGTTTCCAGCATTCCAGATCGATAAAAATCGGAAAAAAACGGGAAATCCGATTGGATTTTTCAGTCGAATGAAAAATAAGCTTTCAATTTTTTCGGGAGATCTGACCATATTTATTGAATTTCCGCAAAATCGGATCATTTTATTGTATCGTGTGTGGCCACCTTTAGATTGTCAATTTATTAATATACACTACCTAGCAATTTTGTCAGAGTTTCCAATCATTTTTATCATAATTGGGGAAAAATTTAACATAGGTGTGTGGTACATTGGTCAGATTTTTGAAATGTTACAATCAGTTAGAAAAATTGATTGCAATTCTTGAATTGAACAGATATTTAAAAAATTGTATGGTGTGTGGCCACCTTAAGGCTACATACAGACACTAGATTTTACTCAATAAAATATAGCATGTTTGACCACCTGGGGTTAATATTATCAGGTCAGAATACTGTAGCTGCCCCATGAGGTCACCTAGTGATCTCACATCATGTATCAGTGAATGAGAAATGGTGAATGAATGCTACTATTTGCCATTGTTCTTTCCATTGGCGGCGGGGGTGGGTTGAACATTCTATTAACAATTACATCTGATTTGAAGCACATATAGAGGTGATCATTACCAGCTTAGCACCAAAAAGAGCTATTTAAGTGGTTGAAGGAGGGCCTCTCTGGTACTGGGGCCCGGTGCGGTCGCTAAATCTACATCCCCTATTACTAAGCCCCTATTGGATGTTTTGTGAAAATTCCTCCTCCATTCTGCCCAAAATAGAGTAAATTCCTCCATTAATTTAGAATATCATCCTTCAAACTCCTATCCTCGCCCAGTCATAACTTGGCTATCTTTCCACCTTCTTCTACTTTCCTCCCTTGCTAATGTCGTTCATAGCACTCAAAAGTAAAGGCTTGCACTGAGGTTGGAGAAAGCAAGGGAGGAATTAGGGCCCATTCACACTTGCTGATCGCAAAACACTAGCGATTTTGCTAGCGTTTTGCTCTGGCGATTTTGGCGATTAAAGCCAAAAAAATCCCCATTCACACCTGGCGATTTTTTAGCTATCGCGTTTTGCGCTTCTATAGCACTAAAACATGATCGCCGGGAAATCGCCTGAAAATGCTGCAGGCTAAGTGAGAACGGGCCCATAGACTTTTATTACCCTAGCGCTTTGAAAAGCGCTAGCGTTTTGCCAAAATCGCCGGCAAAACGCTCAAGTGTGAATGGGCCCTAAAGAGCCACTGGGCAGAGAGCCATGATCTGCAAAGCCACTCAGAGCCACTTTGGTTCTGATCAGTGCTGTCCCTACACCTCCCTAAATCCCCTGCGCTGCACCCCATTCCGAATGATATACTGTATACTGTTAAGGGGCCCATACACTTGCCGATTTTCCCGCCGATATACAGCCGATTTAATCACTGTGATCGAATCGGCTGTGAAATTGTTGCGCAAACGCTGAGCGCACTCTACTGTTTAAACTTCCCCAGACACGAAGTACAGTGAAGCTGGAGTCCAGAGCGGAGAAGAAGACAGCGGAGACCGGGGGACTTGCGCTGGCTGGATTAGGTAATGTATAGCTGGCGGAGGGCGGCGGCGGCGGCAGCTTCACAGATGGTGAATCGATTTTATGCTGAATCAGTTTCACAATCTGTTTGCAGTAAAGGCAGCCATACGATCCCTCTCTGATCAGATTCGATCAGAGAGGGATCTATCTGTTGGTCGATCTGATGGCAAATCGACCAGTGTATGGCCACCTTTAGGGAGATCAGAATTTGTAACAGCCCCACCTACTGTTTAATCATTGATGAAGGAGGTGGAAGAATCAGTGGCCTAACATCATGCCTCCTCCCAGCATCGACAGAAGTTCAGGCTACTGCAATAAGAACAGTGAAGATGTAGAAAGCAGCAAGCGTGACATAAATATTACTGAAGCTTCGATGGTCTTGTATTTGGGGAGATAAAAAAAAGCAATAGTGTAGATAAGATTAAAGGAGGCAAACTCGTTTGTACTAACGAGAGGGAGCAGGCACGTCTGGCAGCAGTTGTCAAGCACACTTCCCTTTGTGCTCCTCCATCTACCTCTGTTCTCTTGTAAATGCCCACATAAGTGAGCCAAGTCAGCCAGGATGTGCACTTCTGTGCAACCGTTGGCCCAGCAGCACACACGTCGATTATCCTGTAAAGCAAACATGTAATTTAATAAAAAAACAAAACGTTAGATACTTACCTCAGTAGATGTAAGCCTCTGGAACTTACAGAGGATTCTCCAGTCTTTTTTGAGCCCATGGCTGGTCCCCAGGACTCTTTTTCTTCTTGTCTGTGCCCAGACTGGAAAGGCAAATTGACAGCTGGCATGGTAGTGAAGAACCACTGTACAAAGGAAAAGCCATGCAGGAGTGTCTACACAGATGGGAGGATGGCTGTGCCAAACTATTCGACAAGCACCTGTTGAATGGGTTCAGAAGGTCCCAGCACAGGACGGTGAGCTCGAGGGAGATATGGGACACCTCTGAATCATCCCAAGGCTTCCCTCTTCGCCTTCACGTACACCATACCTCCCAACTTTTTGAGATAAGAATGAAGGACCCTTAAGCCACTTAACCCCCCCCCCCCCCCCCCCCAAAAAAAAAAAAAACACCCATAGTCATGCATACCCTAAAAATTCCACAAGAAAAAACAAGTTGTTTTATCAAACCACACTGATCCTTTTTACCTGGTTCATTTTCCTTCATGTTAAAATTTGAATATAAGAAATGTATCAATGTAAAGGGTGGGGATAAAGTTTAGAGTCAATTAAACACATTTTTTCAGTAGAAAAACCCAGTACATATATTTATATAGATCTGTACCTCAGTCCTGAAAGAGGGATAGATGAGGAAGAAAGAGGGATAGATGGACAAGGTTTTTAAAGTGGGACTGTCCCTCCAAAAGAGGAACAATTGGGAGCTATGAGGTACACTTTAGACCCCATTGAAATAAATTGTCACAAACTAGTTTTGCCACCTTTCAATCACTCATATTGATTTATGGGAACTTAATGTTTCACTTCATGTATCACAAGTAACATCCCCTCTTCTTCTACAAGTTTTGCCCTCATGCAAGATGGCCACGCAACTCGCGCGATTTAGTGACCTCACGCCCCAGAATGAGTCACATAGTACATGAACACGTAGGAGCAATGTGGGGCCTCATGGGTCCTTACGTTCCGGTGCAGAACGTTTCTGCCTGTGAAAAATAGATACCAGTGGCTCTTGGTAGTATGGGAATCGTGAAGGATTTCATGATACCGAGCGTCACTACATAGCATTATTAAATACGTGTGGTGTGAGAAGGGGTTATCTAATGTAATGTTTCAGGTGCAATGATTCAGGCATGTTGTAAGACAGCCTCGTACAGAAGCAGCCGGCTCTGGTGACGTCAGGCCCGGTGTGGCAGCAGCTTCTCCCTGTCCTGCGTTCTCTGCTGTACCTGCTCGCGGTCTCCGTGCAACATGTAAGCAGTGGTGTGTGTGTGTGTGTGTGATGAGGCATGGCTGCTGTATATGTGTGTATGTGAGGAGAGGAGGCATGGCTGGTGTATATGTGAGGAGAGGAGGCATGGCTGCTGTACATGTGAGGAGAGGAGGCATGGCTGGTGTATATGTGAGGAGAGGAGGCATGGCTGCTGTACATGTGAGGAGAGGAGGCATGGCTGCTGTGTATGTAAGGAGAGGAGGCATGGCTGCTGTGTATGTGAGGAGAGGAGGCATGGCTGCTGTGTATGTGAGCAGCGGAGGCATGGCTGAGGTCCATATGTGAGGAGAGGAGGCATGGCTGAGGTCCATATGTGTGTATGTGAGGAGAGGAGGCATGGCTGAGGTCCATATGTGTGTAGGTGAGCAGAGGAGGCATGGCTGAGGTCCATATGTGAGGAGAGGAGGTATGGCTGAGGTCCATATGTGTGTATGTGAGGAGAGGAGGCATGGCTGATGTATATGTGTGTGTGAGGAGAGGAGGCATGGCTGCTGTGTGTGTGTGTGTGTGTGTGTGTGTGTGTGTGTGTGTGTGTGTGTATATATATGTATGTGAGGAGAAGAGGCATGGCTGCTGTATATGTGTGTATGTGAGGAGAGGAGGCATGGCGCCGGTAGACTTGGGCGCAGGATACAGCGGTATATGGCTGATCCTGCTTCTGCACAAGTCCGGGCCGATTTAATTACTATTCCCCCTTTAGGCCGCCATGGATAGTGGGGGAATGAAATAATTCGGCTTCCAGCAATTGCTGGAGGCCGAATTATTATGTTTTTAAGCAACCTCGGCTCCATCTTCTGATGGAGCCGACGTTACTCACTGAGCGCTGCAATAGGAGTGATTCCTATTGTAGTCTATGGGGGCGCCGGCTGCGCCCAAATCTAGCAGCGCTGAAAAGCACTGCTTTGTGGCTGCTGTATAAGTGTGTATGGGAGGAGAGGAGGCATGGCTGCTGTATATATGTGTGTATGTGAGGAGAGGAGGCATGGCTGCTGTATATTTGTGTGTATGTGAGGAGAGGAGGCATGGCTGCTGTATATATGTGTGTATGTGAGGAGAGGAGGAATGGCTGCTGTATATGTGTGTATGTGAGGAGAGGAGGCATGGCTGATGTATATGTGTCAGTATGTGAGGAGAGGAGGCATGGCTGAGGTACATATGTGTGTATGTGAGGAGAGGAGGCATGGATGCTGTATATGTGTGTATATGAGGAGAGGAGGCATGGCTGATGTATATGTGTCAGTATGTGAGGAGAGGAGGCATGGCTGATGATTATGTGTCAGTATGTGAGGAGAGGAGGCATGGCTGAGGTCCATATGTGTGTATGTGAGGAGAGGAGGCATGGCTGAGGTCCATATGTGAGGAGAGGAGGCATGGCTGAGGCCCATATGTGTGTATGTGAGGAGAGGAGGCATGGCTGAGGTACATATATGTGTGTATGTGAGGAGGCATGGCTGATGTATATGTGTCAGTATGTGAGGAGAGGCGGCATGGCTGAGGTACATATATATATATATGTGTGTATGTGAGGAGAGGAGGCATGGATACTGTGTATGTGAGGAGGCATGGCTGAGGTCCATATGTGTGTATGTGAGGACAGGAGGCATGGATGTTGTATATTTGTGCATGTGAGGAGAGAAGGCATGGCTGAGGTCCGTATGTGAGGAGAGGAGGCATGGTTGAGGTCCGTATGTGAGGAGAGGAGGCATGGCTGCTGTATATGTTTGTATATGTGAGGAGAGCGGGCATGGCTGCTGTATATGTGTGTATGTGAGGAGAGGTGGCATGGCTGCTGTATATATGTGAGGAGAGGAAGCACGTCTGCTGTATATATGTGAGAAGAGGAAGCACGGCTGCTGTCCAATCACAGCACCCTCTACAGAGCGGTGCTGCATCTCTGGCGCTTTGAGTCAGTTAGGAGAAAAGCGCAATATAAATGTTCTGTGTCTGTCTGTCTACAGCACGAAGCATTTTGATTGGCCAAAGTGTGGGCGTGGTTTACTACAGCCTATTGCAAATCTAACAGTTTGAGAGGGTGCCATCAGGTTAGCTGAATGTCCCTATGAGGTTTCCTGCAGAGTCCCCCAAAGTAGACTAGCGCCGCTGTTTTCAGACAGAATATGTTGTGGTTGTCTGCTGCCATGTAATGCCACCGCGTGTCAAGCTCTGACATATGTGGTGGTCATGTCTAGAAGAATGGTGAAGCATGTGATCAGTTTGGTCAGGTGATAGATATGGAAGTCTGATGTGCAAGTCATGATCTAGTGCTAAAGCAGGATGTGATCACAGCAAATCAGAGCTTTGCAAATCAATCACCTGGTCAAACAAATCACATACTTCTCCATGAGTAGGCATGGTCAATGAGATGCAACCCAGGTTTAAATTGATTGGTCCATTTTCAAGCTGCATATATTTGCATAAAAATGTGCATCAACTCTGAAAAATTTGTATATCTGTGATCATCCCTATCCATGAGTTCTACTAGACATGGTGCTTGTAGGCCTTATACGAGACGCTGAACTGCCCGACAAGTGAGCAGTTCATCCTCCAGTATTAAATAGGTCTAAAGGTGGACATATACTATACAATTATTTTTTTTTATACTTCTTTTTAATCTGATAATTGCAATAATTTTTTTCTGATTGATTGTAACATTTGAAAAATCTGACCACGTGGTCAGTTTTTATCTAATTATGAAGAAAAAAATATTGAATTGAATCACAATGGTGACAATCTATCTTAGACACCATTCAATTTTCATAAAAATTGATCCGAAAAATTAGCCACTCCCGAATGACTTAGGCCTGGTTCACATTCGCGTTCGTTGTCCGGATCCGCCTGATCGGATCCGGACCGTATACTGTACAAACGGAACGTACGTTCCGCATAGCAATGCAAAGTCTATGCGGACGTTCACATGCGTACGTTCCATACAGAACGGAGCCGGATCGGATCCGGACTCCGGACAGTTTTCCAACATGCGCTATTTTTCGGGTCCGGTCATCCGGCCCACGCACCCGGGCCGGATCCTGACCCGAACATGCGGCCATGCTGTGCAATGAGAAACGGATGTTTTTTATCACACTGGCAATAGGACCGGATGCTTCCAGCACCGGTCCTATGCCACTTGGGGGGCCCGGACTACACGCCGGTATCCCCCATGCTTGCGGTGCCTTTCTGGCACTGCAATGTATCTAGTTCAGGCTACTTTATTGTAGCCGGAACGGATACATTCTGGACCTGCAACTGGTGGCAACTTGTGGCCACCGCAGAGACCCGTATGGTCTCTCTGCGGCCCCGGACACTTGTGGACTCGAACCGCAAGTGTGAATGGGGCCTTATAAAGGGAAAAACTGGACATTGAATCCGATTTCTCTCTCGAGTAGAAAAAAAACAGGCACTAGTCTACTTTAGGGGACCCAGCAGGAATCCTCATAGTGAGCAGTTTTCCAATCACAGTACCCTCTTACAGCACAAAGCGTTGTGATAGGCCACATAGTGTGAGTGTAGTTTACTACAACCTATTGGAAACCTAGCAGTTCCGGATGGTGCCATCCACCCATTCACATTAGCTGAATTTCCCTATGAGGTTTCCCTAAAGTAGACTACCGCTAGAAACCTTTTTGACTTTTCTGTACAACTTATTGTTTTTATCGAATTGGTGTAAAATTAGATCTTTTTATTGTATGGTGCATGTGGCCACCTTAAGGCTTTGGCCTCATGCATGTCAGTGGCAAATTAGGATGCTGACCTCTAGAGGCTTGAACTTCAAAATAAGGGCTGTGGAGTACCGTATATACTCGGATACAAGTCGACCCCGTGTATAAGTCGACCCCCAAATTTGATCCCCAAAAGCTGGTATTTCTCCAAGTCTCAAGTATAAGTCGGCCTAGGAAAGTTGATGGCTGCAGGTGGGGACTAGGAGGGGTTACTGGCTCTGCACTTGGGGTCCAGAAGTAATGCCTGCCTTTGGGGAACAGGAGAAGTTAATGGCTGTAGTGCATAAAACTCTGCAGCCATTAACTCCTCCTGGTCCCCAGGTGCTGCTTCAGCTTTTCACTGTTTAACTCATTTTGTTCTGCATTCTGTATGCAGATCGGATATCCTGAGTACTATGGCCAGTTTTCCCTATAAACTCCCCCTCCAGCCGCTATTGTGCCTGCCATTCTCTCTCTCCCCGGGTGGCCCCTCTCTCCCCTGTGTTCAGTGAATGCCCCTCTCTAGCTCTCCCTCCCGCCTCCTCCTAATTATAATTGTGGCCAGTTTTCCCTATAAACTCCCCCTCCCCTTCCAGCCGCTATGGTGCCTGCCGTTCTCTCTCCCCGGGTGGCCCCTCTCTCCCCCGTGTTCAGTGAATGAATGCAGTGTAGAAAGCTGACATACGTTACCTAATCCACCGCTGCGCGCTGTGTCCTTTGATCTCCTCTTCGCTCATGCCGGCGAGCATATTATAGCGTCTCTCCTGCTTCCAGTACCATGTGACATCGGGAGTCACATGGTACTGGAAGCAGGAGAGACGCTATAATATGCTCGCCGGCATGAGCGAAGAGGAGATCAAAGGACACAGCGCGCAGCGATGGATTAGGTAACGTATGTCAGCTTTCTACACTGCATTCATTCACTGAACACGGGGGAGAGAGGGGCCAGAACGGCAGGCACCATAGCGGCTGGAAGGGGAGGGGGAGTTTATAGGGAAAACTGGCCACAATTATAATTAGGAGGAGGCAGGAGGGAGGGAGAGCTAGAGAGGGGCAGTGCAGTGTAGAGTAGTGAGGAGAAAGGGGCACCCCGACCTCGGCTACAAGTTTGGAAATTTAGGGCTGACGCGACTATAAGTCGACCCCCCCACTTTTAAATTGTGAGTCAGTCCTAAATTTCTCGACTTGTAGCCGAGTATATACGGTAGGTACAAAAATCTTCCGATTCCAACCCGACTCTGACTCCTCAGTTTATGAAACCTCCGACTCTGGGTACCCAAAATGGCTCCAACTCCTCGACTCTGACTCCATAGTCTAATACTTACCAGGGCTGTGGATTTTGTACAAAATCATCCAACTCCTCAGTTTGTGAAATCACAGACTCGAACTCCGACTCCGGGTACCCAAAATTGCTCCGACTCCAATTCCGACTCCACAGCCCTGTTCAAAACAATTCCTTGTAGTTACCGGATTTTTGCATGGAACTAATAAAATTTTGAAAGTCAATGATTGTATTACTTCTATGACAGTTTGTGATCTTGTACCAGTAGCCATGGCTGGTGTTCCTTAAAGGGAACCTAAAGTAATTGAAAAAAAAGCCAGTTTAACTTACCTAGGGCTTCTACAGGCCCCCTGCAGCCGCCCTGTGCCCACGCTGTCACTAAGCTTACCTCCAGTCCCCCGCAGCACCCCACTTTCTGTTACAGTGACTCAGCGAGTCGCTGGCCACTTTGCCTGCCCGGCCCTGTTCTCAATTGCGACCCCGTCGCTGGGAGCGTACTGTGCATGCACAGTAGAGATTTTCGAGGATGCGCAGTGGCCATCGACTTGCTGAGTCACTGGAACCGAAAGTGGGGCGCTGCGGGGAATTGGAGGAGTGCTCAGTGGTGGCACAGAGCGGCTGGAACTCCCTACCTCCACCCATTAGGGCAGCCCCCGCCTTCAACATCTTCAAGAAGGCCCTCAAAACTCACCTTTTCACTCTGGCCTACCACCCCTCACAAGTGCTCCAAACCCACAGCTGAACACTGGACCCCTAGCTTTCGTGTCCCTACCTCTCCCTCTAGATTGTAAGCCTTTGGGCAGGGTCCTCCTCCTTTTGTGTCCTACCAGATCATGCACCTCCATTACTGTGCACCCATGCTATGCATTTGAGTGGACCAAACCTAATCTCCATCCAGTGACTGACTAAGCATTACCTTGTACTCATACTGTGCTGTGTGATCTGGTTTTTATGTATTCCTCTATTGTCGTATTGCTGTATGTCACCCCTAAATATTGTCTGTAACCTAAACTAATGTCCAGCGCTGTGTAATATGTTGGCGCTTTATGAATACAATAAATACATTTTCACTAACTTTTTACTTTCTGTCCGTCATGCGACATTACAGCTGGGTGCATGTGCCACATTCACTGTACACTGCATGCATGTAAGCATTGCCATGACCACTCATATAGGGGAAGTTGTCATTGCTGAAGTGTGTCTAGGCCAAGGGGCCCTACCAAAATACTGCTACGGGGCACATAGTTTCTAACTACAGCCCTGACAGCTTTATTCATTT
This sequence comes from Hyperolius riggenbachi, assembly GCF_040937935.1. NCBI lineage: Eukaryota > Metazoa > Chordata > Amphibia > Anura > Hyperoliidae > Hyperolius > Hyperolius riggenbachi. Next base: position 97,189,044 of record NC_090647.1, read on the forward strand.
ATCAGCCTATTAATCATATGGTTTCCAAAATCTGATCAGCCTCCTGCAATGTTCCATCTCAGATGCTGTACTTCCATTATATGTTTGTTCATTCTGAGAATCCACCTCAATACCTTTAGAACCAGAGCCTTGTGTTATGCTACCCCTACCCACTCAAACTCTTTACCACACTCAATCAGGAGAGCTCCATCTCTTAAGGTTTTTAGATTAAAAAACCAACTGTTTACTCTAGCATTTACAAACACATAGGCTATCATTCATAAACTTGCTGGCGGAAAGGAGAACCCGTGCGGGAGAATACCGCCGTCGGTAGTTTAGCCTTCTGGGTGGTCATTCATAAACATTGAGCCTGGTGCGGTAGCAGTGCAGAGGTTTTCTGGAGAATGGTGTCGGTAGGCGGCCGGTAGGCATGCGGAAACAGAAAAGCTGGCCGAGTCCCTCCATGCGGTGTTCTCTGCTGATGTGTGGGAGGTCCGTCCCATTCACTTACATGTACTCCGCAAGCTTCCCGCTACATCCAGGGGATCGGTAATCCCCGTCCGCATACCGCTATGCGGAAATGTTTATGAATGAACATTTTGATACTTTTTCTGGATACCTGCGTATCAACACCGCACAAGGCGGTACGTTGTCACTCTGCAAAGGAATGTCAGCTCCGCATACGGAAAGAGGCTTTATGAATACAAAACTTGCTCAGTGCTCGGTAAAGTCAGCGGTATTACGCATTTCCGCATGCGGGAATGCTTTATGAATGATAGCCATAGCTGTTTATCCATATGTTACTTAAGGCTGGTTTCACAGTGGGACGTTACAGGTGCACGTTAGAGCAGCCTGTAACGCAGCCCACCACACAGTAATGAAAAATCAATGGGGCTGTTCACAGTGCGGACGTTGCGTTACATTGTAACGCTGCGTCACAAGGCAACGTACTGCATGCAGTACTTTGGACGCGGCTGAGCCGCGTTAGACTGCTTGCACATGCTCAGTAATGTTGGGGAGGAGCAGAGAGCGGCCAGGCACATGGCTAATTAATATGCACTGCACGTTATGACGTGCAGTGTTTACTTCCTGGAGCAGCCGCTCTGTGCGGCGATTGGCCGGCGGGACCATGTGATGCCGCATGCGCACAAGAGTGCGCATCACGGCTTCACTGACGCCAGAGTGAGCTGCACAACGCGGCTCACTCTGACGTCCAGATCCAGCGCCACCAGGCGTTGAGTTAGGGGGACGTTATGCGACCTTAACGCCCCCTCTAACGCAACGTCCTGGTGTGAAATTAGCCTAAAGCAAACCTGTTAGGTGTAGGGAAAGAAAAGTGTGATACTTACAGTGGAGGAAATAATTATTTGACCCCTCACTGATTTTGTAAGTTTGTCCAATGACAAAGAAATGAAAAGTCTCAGAACAGTATCATTTCAATGGTAGGTTTATTTTAACAGTGGCAGATAGCACATCAAAAGGAAAATCGAAAAAATAACTTTAAATAAAAGATAGCAACTGATTTGCATTTCATTGAGTGAAATAAGTTTTTGAACCCTCTAACAATAAAAGACTTAATACTTAGTGAAAAAACCCTTGTTTGCAAGCACAGAGGTCAAACGTTTCTTGTAATTGATGACCAAGTTTGCACACATTTTAGGAGGAATGTTGGTCCACTCCTCTTTGCAGATCATCTCTAAATCCCTAAGGTTTCGAGGCTGTTTCTGTGCAACTCTGAGCTTGAGCTCCCTCCATAGGTTTTCTATTGGATTAAGGTCCGGAGACTGACTAGGCCACTCCATGACCTTAATGTGCTTCTTCTTGAGCCACTCCTTTGTTGCCTTTGCTGTATGTTTTGGGTCATTGTCATGCTGGAACACTCATCCACGACCCATTTTCAGTTTCCTGGCAGAGGGAAGGAGGTTGTCGTTCAGGAATTCATGATACATGGCTCCGTCCATTTTCCCGTTAATGCGATTAAGTTGTCCTGTGCCCTTAGCAGAAAAACACCCCCAAAGCAACATTTTTCCACCCCCATGCTTGACGGTGGGGACGGTGTTTTGGAGGTCATAGGCAGCATTTTTCTTCCTCCAAACACAGCGAGTTGAGTTAATGCCAAAGAGCTCTATTTTGGTCTCATCAGACCACAGCACCTTCTCCCAGTCACTCACAGAATCATTCAGGTGTAATTGGCAAACTTCAGACGGGCCTGCACATGTGCCTTCTTGAGCAGGGGGGCCTTGCGAGCCCTGCAGGATTTTAATCCATTGCGGTGTAATGTGTTTCCAATGGTTTTCTTGGTGACTGTGGTCCCTGCTAATTTGAGGTCATTCACTAACTCCTTCCGTGTAGTTCTAGGATGCTTTTTCACCTTTCTCAGAACCATTGACACCCCACGAGGTGAGATCTTGCGTGGAGCCCCAGAGCGAGGTCGATTGATGGTCATTTTGTGCTCCTTCCATTTTCGAACAATCGCACCAACAGTTGTCACCTTCTCTCCCAGCTTCTTGCTAATGGTTTTGTAGCCCATTCCAGCCTTGTGCAGGTCTACAATTTTGTCTCTGACATCCTTGGACAGCTCTTTGGTCTTTCCCATGTTGGAGAGTTTGGAGTCTGCTTGATTGATTGATTCTGTGGACAGGTGTCTTTTATACAGGTGACTAGTTAAGACAGGTGTCCTTAATGAGGGTGACTAATTGAGTAGAAGTGTCTAACCACACTGTGGGAGCCAGAACTCTTAATGGTTGGTAGGGGTTCAAAAACTTATTTCACTCAATGAAATGCAAATCAGTTGCTATCTTTTATTTAAGGTTATTTTTTCGATATTCCTTTTGATGTGCTATCTGCCACTGTTAAAATAAACCTACCATTGAAATTATACTGTTCTGAGACTTTTCATTTCTTTGTCATTGGACAAACTTACAAAATCAGTGAGGGGTCAAGTAATGTTTTCCTCCACTGTACCTTGGGAGAAAGAAGCCTCTAGATCCTCCAGAGCAGGGGTCAGGAACCTTCTTGGCTGAAAGAGCCATAAACGCCACATATTTTAAATTGTAATTTGTGAAAGCCATAAAATATGTTTCAAATTGGGACAGTAGGGTTCACGTCCCTTTTGCCACGGTGATGTATACACCAGGGGTCTCAAACTCGCGGCCCGCGGGCCATTTGCGGCCCTCGATACAATATTTTGTGGCCCCAGGGCCCCAGAGCTTGTAGGGGCCCCCAGTGGCTACAAGAGGAAAAAAAATTCAAATCGGCCTTATAGTTTTTGAGAAAATCGATTTTAAAGTTGCAAAGGAAAAAAATACACATTTAAAAACCCGCCGACTTTAATGGTTAATGGCAAATCCACCTTAAATTCTAGAAACCCTAAATTAGCAGGATATGTTAAGGAGATCATTAGGAATAAGAGGAAAAAACAATTTTTCAAAAAGACCTTATAGTTTTTGAGAAAATCGATTTTAAAGTTTCGAAGGAAAATAGTATACTTTTAAATGCGGTAAATGTCACTTTTAGTAGCAAGCCTAACGGTAGTGTAATTTACATGTATCAAGAGAAAGAGCAATACATTTCCTGACAGGGTTTCCAGGGGGTCCATACGCAGCCGCAGCGCTTTGGCCAGGGATCGCTATACAGCCGCAATATGGCTGTATGAAGATTCCTGGCATTTTTTTCCTATTTTCCCAATTTTTTTTTTTAAATTGGGAATTTTTTTTTTTAAATTATGTGGGGTCCCCCCTCCTGAAACTTTTTAACCCCTTGTCCCCCATGCAGGCTGGGGTAGCCAGAATGTGGAGCTCCGACCGATTGGGGCTTCACACCCTGACTATACCAGCTGCAAAAAAGGTCCCTTAATGCCGATTTTTGTTCCAGGGTATCTGTTGGGGGGGGGGGGGGGAGCAGGTTTATTTTGCTCTGGGGCCCCATTGTTGCTTAAACCGGCCCTGCCTGCCGGCAAAAGCAAGAGAGACACGGAAGCGAACTATATTTGCCCATTTTACCTTATAGTTCGCTTCAGTGCTCCCAAGTAATCCGCCGCATCCCCGCCGCTAAACAAGGGCTGCAGACCCCCAAATACCCCGCGCAAACATCCACGACTGCGCTGAGGGGCAGAGCTTCCAGCTGTAGCTCTGCGCCTCCTGACGTCAATCGCCGAATGGATCGCCGCCTCTCCCCCGCTCCTCTCTGTGAAGGAAGAGTGAGAGGGGCGGGCAGAGGCGGCGATCCGCCACGATTGACATCAGGAGAGCAGAGCTGAAGCTGAAAGCTCTGCCCCTTCCAGGAAATGCCGCCGGATTGCCCCCCGGGGCGATTTGGGGGCACTGCAGCCCTCGTTTTGCGGCGGGGACACGTGAACTCCCCTTATGCGGCCCAGCCTCATCCTGACTTTGCCTCCTGCGGCCCCCGGGTAAATTGAGTTTGAGACCCCTGGTATACACAGTTGATCCGCCAGGCAGCGGCAGTGTCACACGTCTTCAGCATCTCTTGGGTGTCAGCAACATCAGCAATCAGCAAGTCAGACAGGAGAAATACCGACTAACAGCTTGTACAATTAGCTAGCTGACTGGCGGGTTGATTCACTTTGTAAGACGAGATCCCCGCACTTTGGCCCAATTGGCTGCCTGTCAAGTGACACTCAGCCTATTGAGCCAATAAAAGTGCAGGGATCTCGTCCTACAAAGTCACAGGACCTGACAGGGTCCGGAGTGGGACAATTGGAGCAGCTGTTCGTTTTGGGGGGAGCGTGAGTAAGTTAGTAGTGTATGCTACAGCAGTAGCGTGCCTACTTGAAGATGTTATTTGCGCTGCCACACTAAGCTGCACTGCTTGAGCAGTGTAGCTCACTGAATCAACCCCTACTGATTTGTATGTGAGCCAGATGTGGCCATCAAAAGAGCCACATCTGTCTCCTAAGCCATCTTCCTCTGCCAAGCCATTCCAGAACATGGACCCCCCAAAGCGCGGCCACACTGCGTCTGCGCAGTAGCACGGACTTGCTCAGGCTTTGGTGGAAATAGCCGAGTTTGATCGGGTATTTGCTATTACACAGGTGGCTCGTGTTTGAGCATGGACCCCGATTTGGCTTGGCCCTTTCTGGCGATGCCTGAGTGGGTCCATGGTACTGCGCATGCACACGCTGTGGACAAGCCCTTGTCAACAGTTTTGTGGATGATACAAAGTTTGGAACGGCCTGGTGGAGGAGGCCTCTGGAGGATCCAGGCTTCCCTCTCACAAGGTGAGTACCCATTTGGTACACTCTCCCCCCCCCCCCCCCCCCCCCCCCCCAGATACACTTAACCCCCCTCCCTACCGTCTAACGCCGGGTGGCACCGCCAGGACCGGCTAAAGCCGATTGACATCAAGTCCTGGAGGCAGGGAACGTGTGTGCACATGCGCGCGAGTTCCCTGCAGTGACATCAGCGGCATAACAATGAACAGCCTGCCAGCCGCGATTGGAGCTGGCAGGCTGTTTGAAGATAAAACAAACATTAGTTTGATTTGTACAGCACTGCGATCTAGCGCAGCGCTATACAGAGGCTGATGCCTATGAGAGGTGATTGATGTGGAGGGATCTCGGGCAGAGGGAAGGAAGGGAGAAATAATACCAAAAAAAAGGTTTTATAAAAAAAAAAAAAACATTTAATAAAAAAAAAAATGAAAAACATTGCAGCATCAATCAGATCCCTCCAACAGAAAGCCCTGTTGGTGGGAAGAAAAGAGTGTAAAATGTATTAGGCAGCTAAGTTGTATGGCTCAGTAATATATGCTGAATCGTAAAAAAAACATCTGATCACTGGGGGGGGTGGGGGGGGTGGGGGGGGGGGGGGGTGGTATAAACCTGCGGTCCTCAAGTGGTTTCATCACAAACTACTGCTCTGAGACAAGACACGTGGTTTGAGTTATTTGGGAGAAAGGTCCTTTTAAAGTAAATGCATTTATTCATACTTGCATTTGGGACCAGCAGTTGTCAGGTAGTGAGCAATCATTTGGTTTATAACTGTCATGTAACATCTGGCAGACAGTTGCTATATTGGTTGTGGCACTTTTCAAGTCACAGGAAAGCCACCTCCAGCAGCAGACACTCCAAATTGCGTCACCCTGCTGGACAGGAAGTACATCACTGGGAATCTCAGGTTTCCCTGTCATATTCCCCATCATTCTGCTCATGTGCGCCACAACGCCGTCAGCATGTTATCAAATTCCTGTGTTGACCATTCACATTACTTTGGCAACCGCTGCCTCACCATTGAAGTCCAATGGTAACACGCTGTTGACTTTACCAGGGCTGTGGAGTCGGTACAAAAATCATCCGACACCTCAGTTTATGAAACCTCTGACTTCAGGTACCCCAAAATTGCTCTGACTCTTCAAGTCCAACGATTTAGTCTAATCTTTACAAAGACAATGGATTTGGTTCAAAAATCATCTGACTCCTCAATTTATTGAAACC